>NC_092189.1:25726402-25727811 GCF_043641665.1 Enoplosus armatus | reverse complement strand
TGGGGGTGGGGGTGGGGGTGGGGGTGGGGGTGGGGGTGGGGGTGGGGGTGGGGGTGGGGGTGGGGTGGGGGTGGGGGTGGGGGTGGGGGAGGGGGTGGGGTGGGGTGGGGGTGGGGGTGGGGGTGGGTGGGGTGTGTAGAGAGTGAAGTTAGGGGAAGAAGAAGAGGGGGGGGGGGGGAGTGGTGTAGAGTGGTGAGTTACAAGTTAAAGTTAAGTAAGTTAAAGTAAGTTAAAGTTACACGTTAAAGTTAAGTTCAAGTTAAGTAAGTTAAAGTTACGTTAAAGTTAAAGTTCAAGTAAAAGTTAAAGTTAAAGTTAAAGTTAAAGTTAAAAGTTAAAGTTAAAAGTTAAACGTTAAAGTTAAAGTTAAAAGTTAAAGTTAAGTTAAGTTAACAGTTAAAGTTAAAAAGTTAACGTAAAGTTAAAGTTAAAGTTCAAGTTAAAGTTAAGTAAGTAAAGTTAAAGTTAAAGTTAAAGTTAACGTTAAAGTTAAAGTTAAAGTTAAAGTTAAAGTTAAAGTTAAAGTTACAAGTTCAAAGTTAAAGTAAAGTTAAAGTTAAAGTTCAAAGTTAAGTAAAGTTAAAGTTAAAGTTAAACGTTAAAGTTAAAAAGTTAAAGGTTAAAGTTAAGTTAACGTTAAAGTAAAAGTTAAAGTTAAAGTTAAAGTTAAAGTTACGTTAAAGTTAAAGTTAACAGTTAAAGTTAAACAGTTAAAGTTAAAGTTAAAAGTTAAAGTTAAAGTTAAAGTTAACCCTAACCCTAACCCTAACCCTAACCCTAACCCTAACCCTAACCCTAACCCTAACCCTAACCCTAACCCTAACCCTAACCCTAACCCTAACCCTAACCCTAACCCTAACCCTAACCCTAACCCTAACCCTAACCCTAACCCTAACCCTAACCCTAACCCTAACCCTAACCCTAACCCTAACCCTAACCCTAACCCTAACCCTAACCCTAACCCTAACCCTAACCCTAACCCTAACCCTAACCCTAACCCTAACCCTAACCCTAACCCTAACCCTAACCCTAACCCTAACCCTAACCCTAACCCTAACCCTAACCCTAACCCTAACCCTAACCCTAACCCTAACCCTAACCCTAACCCTAACCCTAACCCTAACCCTAACCCTAACCCTAACCCTAACCCTAACCCTAACCCTAACCCTAACCCTAACCCTAACCCTAACCCTAACCCTAACCCTAACCCTAACCCTAACCCTAACCCTAACCCTAACCCTAACCCTAACCCTAACCCTAACCCTAACCCTAACCCTAACCCTAACCCTAACCCTAACCCTAACCCTAACCCTAACCCTAACCCTAACCCTAACCCTAACCCTAACCCTAACCCTAACCCTAACCCTAACCCTAACCCTAACCCTAACCCTAACCCTAACCCTAACCCT
>NC_092189.1:25718902-25721402 GCF_043641665.1 Enoplosus armatus | reverse complement strand
CAAATCAAATCCACTCCAAATTGCCTGAAACGTGCTCCTAACCACTTTCTGGGAACACCATTTAGTTAGGCATTTTTCACCTCCCTCCACACTTAGACAATTTTCGCTACAAAATTACCTCCATTCATTCTCTATGGAGAATAGCACACACTTGTATCTCCGGACAGGAACGTCCTACAGACTCGTGGCTGCTACCGTTGGAACGGCAATAGTCCATATATGCTAGACGAATGACGGTTGCAAGTCTCTAGCACCTTCCCTTCAAAAGTTATTCAACAAAAACCACTCGGCCAATCACAATCAATCACAAAACACACTTTGGCGAATATCTCCCGAACCGAACCTCGTACAGTCTCCAAACCACCTTCCGTATACACTAATTACACCACGCTGAACACGTAGGAAGTGTCCCCAGCTCTCTACGACCTTCCCAAGCTGAGATACACAAAATCATGACCAAAGGAAGTGACGTATCTCCGCAACGGAAGCTCGTACACACTCGGGGGTGCTACCGTTGGAAAGGCCGGCCCACTATTTCAATTCAAGGACCTTGGTTTCAAGTCTCTACGACCTTCCGTTCAAAAGTTATTCACCAAAAAGTAAGTGAGCCCAGGCTCACTTTGGGTAAAACCCCCTAATCCTAACCCCTAACCCTAACCCTAACCCTAACCCTAACCCTAAACCCTAACCCTAACCCTAACCCCCTAACCCTAACCCTAACCCTAACCCTAACCCAAACACCAACCCAAACACTAACCCTCACCTCTCCTCTATCCTTACCCTAACCAACACAGGGGGAGGCAAGCTCAAGGTTGGGCTTAGGCAACACATCTCACACTGGTTAAGGTCAGGGAAAGGGGCCAGGCTAGTGCGTCGTCACCTACCAATCCACCAAAATGCTCAAAAGTACAGTCAAATCAAATCCACTCCAAATTGCCTGAAACGTGCTCCTAACCACTTTCTGGGAACACCATTTAGTTAGGCATTTTTCACCTCCCTCCACACTTAGACAATTTTCGCTACAAAATTACCTCCATTCATTCTCTATGGAGAATAGCACACACTTGTATCTCCGGACAGGAACGTCCTACAGACTCGTGGCTGCTACCGTTGGAACGGCAATAGTCCATATATGCTAGACGAATGACGGTTGCAAGTCTCTAGCACCTTCCCTTCAAAAGTTATTCAACAAAAACCACTCGGCCAATCACAATCAATCACAAAACACACTTTGGCGAATATCTCCCGAACCGAACCTCGTACAGTCTCCAAACCACCTTCCGTATACACTAATTACACCACGCTGAACACGTAGGAAGTGTCCCCAGCTCTCTACGACCTTCCCAAGCTGAGATACACAAAATCATGACCAAAGGAAGTGACGTATCTCCGCAACGGAAGCTCGTACACACTCGGGGGTGCTACCGTTGGAAAGGCCGGCCCACTATTTCAATTCAAGGACCTTGGTTTCAAGTCTCTACGACCTTCCGTTCAAAAGTTATTCACCAAAAAGTAAGTGAGCCCAGGCTCACTTTGGGTAAAACCCCCTAATCCTAACCCTAACCCTAACCCTAACCCTAACCCTAACCCTAACCCTAACCCTAACCCCTAACCCTAACCCTAACCCCTAACCCTAACCCTAACCCTAACCCTAACCCTAAACCCTAACCCTAACCCTAACCCCCTAACCCTAACCCTAACCCTAACCCTAACCCAAACACCAACCCAAACACTAACCCTCACCTCTCCTCTATCCTTACCCTAACCAACACAGGGGGAGGCAAGCTCAAGGTTGGGCTTAGGCAACACATCTCACACTGGTTAAGGTCAGGGAAAGGGGCCAGGCTAGTGCGTCGTCACCTACCAATCCACCAAAATGCTCAAAAGTACAGTCAAATCAAATCCACTCCAAATTGCCTGAAACGTGCTCCTAACCACTTTCTGGGAACACCATTTAGTTAGGCATTTTTCACCTCCCTCCACACTTAGACAATTTTCGCTACAAAATTACCTCCATTCATTCTCTATGGAGAATAGCACACACTTGTATCTCCGGACAGGAACGTCCTACAGACTCGTGGCTGCTACCGTTGGAACGGCAATAGTCCATATATGCTAGACGAATGACGGTTGCAAGTCTCTAGCACCTTCCCTTCAAAAGTTATTCAACAAAAACCACTCGGCCAATCACAATCAATCACAAAACACACTTTGGCGAATATCTCCCGAACCGAACCTCGTACAGTCTCCAAACCACCTTCCGTATACACTAATTACACCACGCTGAACACGTAGGAAGTGTCCCCAGCTCTCTACGACCTTCCCAAGCTGAGATACACAAAATCATGACCAAAGGAAGTGACGTATCTCCGCAACGGAAGCTCGTACACACTCGGGGGTGCTACCGTTGGAAAGGCCGGCCCACTATTTCAATTCAAGGACCTTGGTTTCAAGTCTCTACGACCTTCCGTTCAAAAGTTATTCACCAAAAAGTAAGTGA
>NC_092189.1:25581402-25716402 GCF_043641665.1 Enoplosus armatus | reverse complement strand
CCCAGGCTCACTTTGGGTAAAACCCCCTAATCCTAACCCTAACCCTAAAACCCCCTAATCCTAACCCTAACCCTAACCCTAACCCTAACCCTAACCAACCCAAACACCAACCCAAACACTAACCCTCACCTCTCCTCTATCCTTACCCTAACCAACACAGGGGGAGGCAAGCTCAAGGTTGGGCTTAGGCAACACATCTCACACTGGTTAAGGTCAGGGAAAGGGGCCAGGCTAGTGCGTCGTCACCTACCAATCCACCAAAATGCTCAAAAGTACAGTCAAATCAAATCCACTCCAAATTGCCTGAAACGTGCTCCTAACCACTTTCTGGGAACACCATTTAGTTAGGCATTTTTCACCTCCCTCCACACTTAGACAATTTTCGCTACAAAATTACCTCCATTCATTCTCTATGGAGAATAGCACACACTTGTATCTCCGGACAGGAACGTCCTACAGACTCGTGGCTGCTACCGTTGGAACGGCAATAGTCCATATATGCTAGACGAATGAGGGTTGCAAGTCTCTAGCACCTTCCCTTCAAAAGTTATGGACACTTAAACACTCGGCCAATCACAATCAATCACAAAACACACTTTGGCGAATATCTCCCGAACCGAACCTCGTACACTCTCCAAACCACCTTCCGTATACACTAATTACACCACGCTGAACACGTAGGAAGTGTCCCCAGCTCTCTACGACCTTCCCAAGCTGAGATACACAAAATCATGACCAAAGGAAGTGACGTATCTCCGCAACGGAAGCTCGTACAGACTCGGGGGTGCTACCGTTGGAAAGGCCGGCCCACTATTTCAATTCAAGGACCTTGGTTTCAAGTCTCTACGACCTTCCGTTCAAAAGTTATTCACCAAAAAGTAAGTGAGCCCAGGCTCACTTTGGGTAAAACCCCCTAATCCTAACCCTAACCCTAACCCTAACCCTAACCCCTAACCCTAACCCTAACCCCTAACCCCTAACCCTAACCTGTGAACTGCTCATACTTACCTGGACCCTGTCAAACACCTGAACCAGTCAGTAGTGGACCAGGCAGGTGCTGGTCATCTACCAATCCACCAAAATACTCAAAAGTCAAGTGACATCAAATCGACTCCAAATTGCCTGAAACGTGCTCCTAACCACTTTCTGGGAATACGATTTAGTTAGGCATTTTTCGACTCCCTCCACACTTAGAGATTTTTCGCTTGAAAATCACCCCATTCATTCACTATGGAGAATTAGTAAAACTCGTATCTCCGCAACGGAAGCTCGTACAGGCTCGTGGGTGGTACCGTTGGAAAGCTCGTACTCGAATTATGGCAGACGGATCGTGGTTCCAACTCTCTAGCACTTACCTGTCAAAAGTTATTAAGGAAAAAAAGCCGCCCATTCATATATAATATGAAAATCATATTTCGCCGATATCTCCCGAACCGAACCTCGTACAGTCTCAGAACCAGCATTCGTCTGCCATAATTCCACCACGCTGAACACGTAGGAAGTGTCCCCAGCTCTCTACGACCTACCGTTCTTGAGATACAGACAATTTCCGGTCAAAAAATGACGTATCTCCGCACCGGAAGCTCGTACAGAGTCGGGGGTGCTACCGTTGGAACGGCCGTAGTCGATATAGGGGGGACGTATCTTGGTTTCAAGTGTCTACGACCTTCCTATCACAAGTTATTCAGGAATATGTCATCCTCAAATATGTCATCGTGGTTTTTACCCCTATTCCTAACCCTAACCCTAACCCTAACCCTAACCCTAACCCTAACCCTAACCCTAACCCTAACCCTAACCCTAACCCTAACCCTAACCCTAACCCTAACCCTAACCCTAACCCTAACCCTAACCCTAACCCTAACCCTAACCCCTAACCCTAACCCTAACCCTAACCCTAACCCTAACCCTAACCCTAACCCCTAACCCTAACCCTAACCCTAACCCTAACCCTAACCCTAACCCTAACCCTAACCCTAACCCTAACCCTAACCCTAACCCTAACCCTAACCCTAACCCTAACCCTAACCCTAACCCTAACCCTAACCCTAACCCTACCCCTATTCCTAACCCTAACCCTAACCCTAACCCTAACCCTAACCCTAACCCCTAACCCTAACCCTAACCCCTAACCCTAACCCCTGCTCCTAACCACTTTCTGGGAACACCATTTAGTTAGGCATTTTTCACCTCCCTCCACACTTAGGCATTTTTCGATAAAAATTCACTCCATTCATTCTCTATGGAGAATAGCACACACTTGTATCTCCGGACAGGAACGTCCTACAGACTCGTGGCTGCTACCGTTGGAACGGCAATAGTCCATATATGCTAGACGAATGAGGGTTGCAAGTCTCTAGCACCTTCCCTTCAAAAGTTATTCAACAAAAACACTTGTCCATTCATATCAATACCAATTCAAACTTTGGCGAATATCTCCCGAACCGAACCTCGTACACTCTCAGAACCAGCATTCGTCTGCCATAATTCCACCACGCTGAACACGTAGGAAGTGTCCCCAGCTCTCTACGACCTACCGTTCCCGAGATACAGACAATTTCCGGCCAAAAAATGACGTAGCTCCGCACCGGAAGCTCGTACAGACTCGGGGGTGCTACCGTTGGAACGGCCGTAGTCGATATAGGGGGGACGTATCTTGGTTTCAAGTGTCTACGACCTTCCTATCACAAGTTATTCAATTATTATAATCCTCAAAATTCTAATCGTGGTTTTTACCCCTATTCCTAACCCTAACCCCCTAACCCTAACCCCCTAACCCTAACCCTAACCCTAACCCTAACCCCTAACCCTAACCCTAACCCTAACCCTAACCCTAACCCTAACCCTAACCCTAACCCTAACCCTAACCCCTAACCCTAACCCTAACCCTAACCCTAACCCTAACCCGGCCCACTATTTCAATTCAAGGACCTTGGTTTCAAGTCTCTACGACCTTCCGTTCAAAAGTTATTCACCAAAAAGTAAGTGAGCCCAGGCTCACTTTGGGTAAAACCCCCTAATCCTAACCCTAACCCTAACCCTAACCCTAACCCTAACCCTAACCCTAACCCTAACCCCTAACCCTAACCCTAACCCCTAACCCTAACCCTAACCCTAACCCTAACCCTAAACCCTAACCCTAACCCTAACCCCCTAACCCTAACCCTAACCCTAACCCTAACCCAAACACCAACCCAAACACTAACCCTCACCTCTCCTCTATCCTTACCCTAACCAACACAGGGGGAGGCAAGCTCAAGGTTGGGCTTAGGCAACACATCTCACACTGGTTAAGGTCAGGGAAAGGGGCCAGGCTAGTGCGTCGTCACCTACCAATCCACCAAAATGCTCAAAAGTACAGTCAAATCAAATCCACTCCAAATTGCCTGAAACGTGCTCCTAACCACTTTCTGGGAACACCATTTAGTTAGGCATTTTTCACCTCCCTCCACACTTAGACAATTTTCGCTACAAAATTACCTCCATTCATTCTCTATGGAGAATAGCACACACTTGTATCTCCGGACAGGAACGTCCTACAGACTCGTGGCTGCTACCGTTGGAACGGCAATAGTCCATATATGCTAGACGAATGACGGTTGCAAGTCTCTAGCACCTTCCCTTCAAAAGTTATTCAACAAAAACCACTCGGCCAATCACAATCAATCACAAAACACACTTTGGCGAATATCTCCCGAACCGAACCTCGTACAGTCTCCAAACCACCTTCCGTATACACTAATTACACCACGCTGAACACGTAGGAAGTGTCCCCAGCTCTCTACGACCTTCCCAAGCTGAGATACACAAAATCATGACCAAAGGAAGTGACGTATCTCCGCAACGGAAGCTCGTACACACTCGGGGGTGCTACCGTTGGAAAGGCCGGCCCACTATTTCAATTCAAGGACCTTGGTTTCAAGTCTCTACGACCTTCCGTTCAAAAGTTATTCACCAAAAAGTAAGTGAGCCCAGGCTCACTTTGGGTAAAACCCCCTAATCCTAACCCTAACCCTAACCCCTAACCCTAACCCTAACCCCTAACCCTAACCCTAACCCTAACCCTAACCCTAAACCCTAACCCTAACCCTAACCCCCTAACCCTAACCCTAACCCTAACCCTAACCCAAACACCAACCCAAACACTAACCCTCACCTCTCCTCTATCCTTACCCTAACCAACACAGGGGGAGGCAAGCTCAAGGTTGGGCTTAGGCAACACATCTCACACTGGTTAAGGTCAGGGAAAGGGGCCAGGCTAGTGCGTCGTCACCTACCAATCCACCAAAATGCTCAAAAGTACAGTCAAATCAAATCCACTCCAAATTGCCTGAAACGTGCTCCTAACCACTTTCTGGGAACACCATTTAGTTAGGCATTTTTCACCTCCCTCCACACTTAGACAATTTTCGCTACAAAATTACCTCCATTCATTCTCTATGGAGAATAGCACACACTTGTATCTCCGGACAGGAACGTCCTACAGACTCGTGGCTGCTACCGTTGGAACGGCAATAGTCCATATATGCTAGACGAATGACGGTTGCAAGTCTCTAGCACCTTCCCTTCAAAAGTTATTCAACAAAAACCACTCGGCCAATCACAATCAATCACAAAACACACTTTGGCGAATATCTCCCGAACCGAACCTCGTACAGTCTCCAAACCACCTTCCGTATACACTAATTACACCACGCTGAACACGTAGGAAGTGTCCCCAGCTCTCTACGACCTTCCCAAGCTGAGATACACAAAATCATGACCAAAGGAAGTGACGTATCTCCGCAACGGAAGCTCGTACACACTCGGGGGTGCTACCGTTGGAAAGGCCGGCCCACTATTTCAATTCAAGGACCTTGGTTTCAAGTCTCTACGACCTTCCGTTCAAAAGTTATTCACCAAAAAGTAAGTGAGCCCAGGCTCACTTTGGGTAAAACCCCCTAATCCTAACCCCTAACCCTAACCCTAACCCTAACCCTAACCCTAAACCCTAACCCTAACCCTAACCCCCTAACCCTAACCCTAACCCTAACCCTAACCCAAACACCAACCCAAACACTAACCCTCACCTCTCCTCTATCCTTACCCTAACCAACACAGGGGGAGGCAAGCTCAAGGTTGGGCTTAGGCAACACATCTCACACTGGTTAAGGTCAGGGAAAGGGGCCAGGCTAGTGCGTCGTCACCTACCAATCCACCAAAATGCTCAAAAGTACAGTCAAATCAAATCCACTCCAAATTGCCTGAAACGTGCTCCTAACCACTTTCTGGGAACACCATTTAGTTAGGCATTTTTCACCTCCCTCCACACTTAGACAATTTTCGCTACAAAATTACCTCCATTCATTCTCTATGGAGAATAGCACACACTTGTATCTCCGGACAGGAACGTCCTACAGACTCGTGGCTGCTACCGTTGGAACGGCAATAGTCCATATATGCTAGACGAATGACGGTTGCAAGTCTCTAGCACCTTCCCTTCAAAAGTTATTCAACAAAAACCACTCGGCCAATCACAATCAATCACAAAACACACTTTGGCGAATATCTCCCGAACCGAACCTCGTACAGTCTCCAAACCACCTTCCGTATACACTAATTACACCACGCTGAACACGTAGGAAGTGTCCCCAGCTCTCTACGACCTTCCCAAGCTGAGATACACAAAATCATGACCAAAGGAAGTGACGTATCTCCGCAACGGAAGCTCGTACACACTCGGGGGTGCTACCGTTGGAAAGGCCGGCCCACTATTTCAATTCAAGGACCTTGGTTTCAAGTCTCTACGACCTTCCGTTCAAAAGTTATTCACCAAAAAGTAAGTGAGCCCAGGCTCACTTTGGGTAAAACCCCCTAATCCTAACCCTAACCCTAACCCTAACCCTAACCCTAACCCTAACCCTAACCCCTAACCCTAACCCTAACCCCTAACCCTAACCCTAACCCTAACCCTA
Source organism: Enoplosus armatus (assembly GCF_043641665.1). NCBI lineage: Eukaryota > Metazoa > Chordata > Actinopteri > Centrarchiformes > Enoplosidae > Enoplosus > Enoplosus armatus. Next base: position 25,710,448 of record NC_092189.1, on the reverse strand, counting down.
ACCCTAAACCCTAACCCTAACCCTAACCCCCTAACCCTAACCCTAACCCTAACCCTAACCCAAACACCAACCCAAACACTAACCCTCACCTCTCCTCTATCCTTACCCTAACCAACACAGGGGGAGGCAAGCTCAAGGTTGGGCTTAGGCAACACATCTCACACTGGTTAAGGTCAGGGAAAGGGGCCAGGCTAGTGCGTCGTCACCTACCAATCCACCAAAATGCTCAAAAGTACAGTCAAATCAAATCCACTCCAAATTGCCTGAAACGTGCTCCTAACCACTTTCTGGGAACACCATTTAGTTAGGCATTTTTCACCTCCCTCCACACTTAGACAATTTTCGCTACAAAATTACCTCCATTCATTCTCTATGGAGAATAGCACACACTTGTATCTCCGGACAGGAACGTCCTACAGACTCGTGGCTGCTACCGTTGGAACGGCAATAGTCCATATATGCTAGACGAATGACGGTTGCAAGTCTCTAGCACCTTCCCTTCAAAAGTTATTCAACAAAAACCACTCGGCCAATCACAATCAATCACAAAACACACTTTGGCGAATATCTCCCGAACCGAACCTCGTACAGTCTCCAAACCACCTTCCGTATACACTAATTACACCACGCTGAACACGTAGGAAGTGTCCCCAGCTCTCTACGACCTTCCCAAGCTGAGATACACAAAATCATGACCAAAGGAAGTGACGTATCTCCGCAACGGAAGCTCGTACACACTCGGGGGTGCTACCGTTGGAAAGGCCGGCCCACTATTTCAATTCAAGGACCTTGGTTTCAAGTCTCTACGACCTTCCGTTCAAAAGTTATTCACCAAAAAGTAAGTGAGCCCAGGCTCACTTTGGGTAAAACCCCCTAATCCTAACCCTAACCCTAACCCCTAACCCTAACCCTAACCCCTAACCCTAACCCTAACCCTAACCCTAACCCTAAACCCTAACCCTAACCCTAACCCCCTAACCCTAACCCTAACCCTAACCCTAACCCAAACACCAACCCAAACACTAACCCTCACCTCTCCTCTATCCTTACCCTAACCAACACAGGGGGAGGCAAGCTCAAGGTTGGGCTTAGGCAACACATCTCACACTGGTTAAGGTCAGGGAAAGGGGCCAGGCTAGTGCGTCGTCACCTACCAATCCACCAAAATGCTCAAAAGTACAGTCAAATCAAATCCACTCCAAATTGCCTGAAACGTGCTCCTAACCACTTTCTGGGAACACCATTTAGTTAGGCATTTTTCACCTCCCTCCACACTTAGACAATTTTCGCTACAAAATTACCTCCATTCATTCTCTATGGAGAATAGCACACACTTGTATCTCCGGACAGGAACGTCCTACAGACTCGTGGCTGCTACCGTTGGAACGGCAATAGTCCATATATGCTAGACGAATGACGGTTGCAAGTCTCTAGCACCTTCCCTTCAAAAGTTATTCAACAAAAACCACTCGGCCAATCACAATCAATCACAAAACACACTTTGGCGAATATCTCCCGAACCGAACCTCGTACAGTCTCCAAACCACCTTCCGTATACACTAATTACACCACGCTGAACACGTAGGAAGTGTCCCCAGCTCTCTACGACCTTCCCAAGCTGAGATACACAAAATCATGACCAAAGGAAGTGACGTATCTCCGCAACGGAAGCTCGTACACACTCGGGGGTGCTACCGTTGGAAAGGCCGGCCCACTATTTCAATTCAAGGACCTTGGTTTCAAGTCTCTACGACCTTCCGTTCAAAAGTTATTCACCAAAAAGTAAGTGAGCCCAGGCTCACTTTGGGTAAAACCCCCTAATCCTAACCCCTAACCCTAACCCTAACCCTAACCCTAACCCTAAACCCTAACCCTAACCCTAACCCCCTAACCCTAACCCTAACCCTAACCCTAACCCAAACACCAACCCAAACACTAACCCTCACCTCTCCTCTATCCTTACCCTAACCAACACAGGGGGAGGCAAGCTCAAGGTTGGGCTTAGGCAACACATCTCACACTGGTTAAGGTCAGGGAAAGGGGCCAGGCTAGTGCGTCGTCACCTACCAATCCACCAAAATGCTCAAAAGTACAGTCAAATCAAATCCACTCCAAATTGCCTGAAACGTGCTCCTAACCACTTTCTGGGAACACCATTTAGTTAGGCATTTTTCACCTCCCTCCACACTTAGACAATTTTCGCTACAAAATTACCTCCATTCATTCTCTATGGAGAATAGCACACACTTGTATCTCCGGACAGGAACGTCCTACAGACTCGTGGCTGCTACCGTTGGAACGGCAATAGTCCATATATGCTAGACGAATGACGGTTGCAAGTCTCTAGCACCTTCCCTTCAAAAGTTATTCAACAAAAACCACTCGGCCAATCACAATCAATCACAAAACACACTTTGGCGAATATCTCCCGAACCGAACCTCGTACAGTCTCCAAACCACCTTCCGTATACACTAATTACACCACGCTGAACACGTAGGAAGTGTCCCCAGCTCTCTACGACCTTCCCAAGCTGAGATACACAAAATCATGACCAAAGGAAGTGACGTATCTCCGCAACGGAAGCTCGTACACACTCGGGGGTGCTACCGTTGGAAAGGCCGGCCCACTATTTCAATTCAAGGACCTTGGTTTCAAGTCTCTACGACCTTCCGTTCAAAAGTTATTCACCAAAAAGTAAGTGAGCCCAGGCTCACTTTGGGTAAAACCCCCTAATCCTAACCCTAACCCTAACCCTAACCCTAACCCTAACCCTAACCCTAACCCTAACCCCTAACCCTAACCCTAACCCCTAACCCTAACCCTAACCCTAACCCTAACCCTAAACCCTAACCCTAACCCTAACCCCCTAACCCTAACCCTAACCCTAACCCTAACCCAAACACCAACCCAAACACTAACCCTCACCTCTCCTCTATCCTTACCCTAACCAACACAGGGGGAGGCAAGCTCAAGGTTGGGCTTAGGCAACACATCTCACACTGGTTAAGGTCAGGGAAAGGGGCCAGGCTAGTGCGTCGTCACCTACCAATCCACCAAAATGCTCAAAAGTACAGTCAAATCAAATCCACTCCAAATTGCCTGAAACGTGCTCCTAACCACTTTCTGGGAACACCATTTAGTTAGGCATTTTTCACCTCCCTCCACACTTAGACAATTTTCGCTACAAAATTACCTCCATTCATTCTCTATGGAGAATAGCACACACTTGTATCTCCGGACAGGAACGTCCTACAGACTCGTGGCTGCTACCGTTGGAACGGCAATAGTCCATATATGCTAGACGAATGACGGTTGCAAGTCTCTAGCACCTTCCCTTCAAAAGTTATTCAACAAAAACCACTCGGCCAATCACAATCAATCACAAAACACACTTTGGCGAATATCTCCCGAACCGAACCTCGTACAGTCTCCAAACCACCTTCCGTATACACTAATTACACCACGCTGAACACGTAGGAAGTGTCCCCAGCTCTCTACGACCTTCCCAAGCTGAGATACACAAAATCATGACCAAAGGAAGTGACGTATCTCCGCAACGGAAGCTCGTACACACTCGGGGGTGCTACCGTTGGAAAGGCCGGCCCACTATTTCAATTCAAGGACCTTGGTTTCAAGTCTCTACGACCTTCCGTTCAAAAGTTATTCACCAAAAAGTAAGTGAGCCCAGGCTCACTTTGGGTAAAACCCCCTAATCCTAACCCTAACCCTAACCCCTAACCCTAACCCTAACCCCTAACCCTAACCCTAACCCTAACCCTAACCCTAAACCCTAACCCTAACCCTAACCCCCTAACCCTAACCCTAACCCTAACCCTAACCCAAACACCAACCCAAACACTAACCCTCACCTCTCCTCTATCCTTACCCTAACCAACACAGGGGGAGGCAAGCTCAAGGTTGGGCTTAGGCAACACATCTCACACTGGTTAAGGTCAGGGAAAGGGGCCAGGCTAGTGCGTCGTCACCTACCAATCCACCAAAATGCTCAAAAGTACAGTCAAATCAAATCCACTCCAAATTGCCTGAAACGTGCTCCTAACCACTTTCTGGGAACACCATTTAGTTAGGCATTTTTCACCTCCCTCCACACTTAGACAATTTTCGCTACAAAATTACCTCCATTCATTCTCTATGGAGAATAGCACACACTTGTATCTCCGGACAGGAACGTCCTACAGACTCGTGGCTGCTACCGTTGGAACGGCAATAGTCCATATATGCTAGACGAATGACGGTTGCAAGTCTCTAGCACCTTCCCTTCAAAAGTTATTCAACAAAAACCACTCGGCCAATCACAATCAATCACAAAACACACTTTGGCGAATATCTCCCGAACCGAACCTCGTACAGTCTCCAAACCACCTTCCGTATACACTAATTACACCACGCTGAACACGTAGGAAGTGTCCCCAGCTCTCTACGACCTTCCCAAGCTGAGATACACAAAATCATGACCAAAGGAAGTGACGTATCTCCGCAACGGAAGCTCGTACACACTCGGGGGTGCTACCGTTGGAAAGGCCGGCCCACTATTTCAATTCAAGGACCTTGGTTTCAAGTCTCTACGACCTTCCGTTCAAAAGTTATTCACCAAAAAGTAAGTGAGCCCAGGCTCACTTTGGGTAAAACCCCCTAATCCTAACCCTAACCCTAACCCCTAACCCTAACCCTAACCCTAACCCTAACCCTAACCCTAACCCTACCCTAACCCTAACCCTAACCCTAACCCTAACCCTAACCCTAAACCCTAACCCTAACCCTAACCCCCTAACCCTAACCCTAACCCTAACCCTAACCCAAACACCAACCCAAACACTAACCCTCACCTCTCCTCTATCCTTACCCTAACCAACACAGGGGGAGGCAAGCTCAAGGTTGGGCTTAGGCAACACATCTCACACTGGTTAAGGTCAGGGAAAGGGGCCAGGCTAGTGCGTCGTCACCTACCAATCCACCAAAATGCTCAAAAGTACAGTCAAATCAAATCCACTCCAAATTGCCTGAAACGTGCTCCTAACCACTTTCTGGGAACACCATTTAGTTAGGCATTTTTCACCTCCCTCCACACTTAGACAATTTTCGCTACAAAATTACCTCCATTCATTCTCTATGGAGAATAGCACACACTTGTATCTCCGGACAGGAACGTCCTACAGACTCGTGGCTGCTACCGTTGGAACGGCAATAGTCCATATATGCTAGACGAATGACGGTTGCAAGTCTCTAGCACCTTCCCTTCAAAAGTTATTCAACAAAAACCACTCGGCCAATCACAATCAATCACAAAACACACTTTGGCGAATATCTCCCGAACCGAACCTCGTACAGTCTCCAAACCACCTTCCGTATACACTAATTACACCACGCTGAACACGTAGGAAGTGTCCCCAGCTCTCTACGACCTTCCCAAGCTGAGATACACAAAATCATGACCAAAGGAAGTGACGTATCTCCGCAACGGAAGCTCGTACACACTCGGGGGTGCTACCGTTGGAAAGGCCGGCCCACTATTTCAATTCAAGGACCTTGGTTTCAAGTCTCTACGACCTTCCGTTCAAAAGTTATTCACCAAAAAGTAAGTGAGCCCAGGCTCACTTTGGGTAAAACCCCCTAATCCTAACCCTAACCCTAACCCTAACCCTAACCCTAACCCTAACCCTAACCCTAACCCCTAACCCTAACCCTAACCCCTAACCCTAACCCTAACCCTAACCCTAACCCTAAACCCTAACCCTAACCCTAACCCCCTAACCCTAACCCTAACCCTAACCCTAACCCAAACACCAACCCAAACACTAACCCTCACCTCTCCTCTATCCTTACCCTAACCAACACAGGGGGAGGCAAGCTCAAGGTTGGGCTTAGGCAACACATCTCACACTGGTTAAGGTCAGGGAAAGGGGCCAGGCTAGTGCGTCGTCACCTACCAATCCACCAAAATGCTCAAAAGTACAGTCAAATCAAATCCACTCCAAATTGCCTGAAACGTGCTCCTAACCACTTTCTGGGAACACCATTTAGTTAGGCATTTTTCACCTCCCTCCACACTTAGACAATTTTCGCTACAAAATTACCTCCATTCATTCTCTATGGAGAATAGCACACACTTGTATCTCCGGACAGGAACGTCCTACAGACTCGTGGCTGCTACCGTTGGAACGGCAATAGTCCATATATGCTAGACGAATGACGGTTGCAAGTCTCTAGCACCTTCCCTTCAAAAGTTATTCAACAAAAACCACTCGGCCAATCACAATCAATCACAAAACACACTTTGGCGAATATCTCCCGAACCGAACCTCGTACAGTCTCCAAACCACCTTCCGTATACACTAATTACACCACGCTGAACACGTAGGAAGTGTCCCCAGCTCTCTACGACCTTCCCAAGCTGAGATACACAAAATCATGACCAAAGGAAGTGACGTATCTCCGCAACGGAAGCTCGTACACACTCGGGGGTGCTACCGTTGGAAAGGCCGGCCCACTATTTCAATTCAAGGACCTTGGTTTCAAGTCTCTACGACCTTCCGTTCAAAAGTTATTCACCAAAAAGTAAGTGAGCCCAGGCTCACTTTGGGTAAAACCCCCTAATCCTAACCCCCTAACCCTAACCCCCTAATCCTAACCCTAACCCTAACCCTAACCCCTAACCCTAACCCTAACCCTAACCCTAACCCTAACCCTAACCCTAACCCAAACACCAACCCAAACACTAACCCTCACCTCTCCTCTATCCTTACCCTAACCAACACAGGGGGAGGCAAGCTCAAGGTTGGGCTTAGGCAACACATCTCACACTGGTTAAGGTCAGGGAAAGGGGCCAGGCTAGTGCGTCGTCACCTACCAATCCACCAAAATGCTCAAAAGTACAGTCAAATCAAATCCACTCCAAATTGCCTGAAACGTGCTCCTAACCACTTTCTGGGAACACCATTTAGTTAGGCATTTTTCACCTCCCTCCACACTTAGACAATTTTCGCTACAAAATTACCTCCATTCATTCTCTATGGAGAATAGCACACACTTGTATCTCCGGACAGGAACGTCCTACAGACTCGTGGCTGCTACCGTTGGAACGGCAATAGTCCATATATGCTAGACGAATGACGGTTGCAAGTCTCTAGCACCTTCCCTTCAAAAGTTATTCAACAAAAACCACTCGGCCAATCACAATCAATCACAAAACACACTTTGGCGAATATCTCCCGAACCGAACCTCGTACAGTCTCCAAACCACCTTCCGTATACACTAATTACACCACGCTGAACACGTAGGAAGTGTCCCCAGCTCTCTACGACCTTCCCAAGCTGAGATACACAAAATCATGACCAAAGGAAGTGACGTATCTCCGCAACGGAAGCTCGTACACACTCGGGGGTGCTACCGTTGGAAAGGCCGGCCCACTATTTCAATTCAAGGACCTTGGTTTCAAGTCTCTACGACCTTCCGTTCAAAAGTTATTCACCAAAAAGTAAGTGAGCCCAGGCTCACTTTGGGTAAAACCCCCTAATCCTAACCCTAACCCTAACCCTAACCCTAACCCTAACCCTAACCCTAACCCTAACCCTAACCCTAACCCTAACCCTAACCCTTTGACCCTAACCCCTTCCCCTTTCCTAACCCTAACACCCTCCTTCCCCTTTTCCTAATCCTATCCCTCAACCCCCCTTCCCCTTTCCTAACCCTAACTCCCCTTCCCCTTTCCTTATCCTATCCCTAAATCCCCCTTCCCCTTTCCTAACCCTAATTCCCCTTCCCCTTTCCTGACCCTTACTCTCCCCTGATCCTTTTTCCTGACCCTAACCTTCCCCCCTTCCCCGAACTTTTCCCCTCCTTTAAATAAGCACAAGACAAAATTTCATTTATTGTTAAAACATTTAATAAGGGAATTAAGGGGTTAAATACTTTAATTATATTGACAAACCGTGGGGAACAATTTATTTAGTAAGGGCATTTCGGGGTAAAAGTTAAAACAACATTGATACAACACGATTTTATTACTACTAATTTATGCATAAGGGAAGCAAGGGGTTAACATAGTTTAAAGTTAAAGTTACATTACCATTGATACCAATTAAGTTAGTACAGGGATTAAGGGGTTAAAATTTAGAAACTAAACGACGAACGAAAAAAAGAGGGACAAAAAAACATCAAAGCCATCAAAGCCATCAAAGGCAGTAAGGGGAGTGGCCAGCCACACGCACGCAGGGGAGAGCTCACTTTTGCTCGGACTCTCAAAGAGACAACATTTCTCCAGCAAAGCCTCTAGCAAACCATCTTTTTTTCCTTTTTCGTGTGCCATAGCCTGAAGAAGACCCACAAAAGGGTTGAAACGTTGCTTTAGTGCACACAATTTGATTTAAATACAGTTTATTTTTTTATTTTTTTAAACACAGATTTTATTTGATTTTTTACATTTCATTTGTTGATTTCATTTGGATTTTCGCCTTAAAAAAATACATACCTTTATTAATAAATATATAAATATATAATTACATATATATTAACATAACAAAGGCGACAATAGACTTACAGCCATATCAGATGGCTCAGAGGTGGGATGGCTGGACGGATGTGAGCTACGGCAGGAGACGCCAGCGCTTCCGTCAGCCAACCTGGGGCTGGGATTATGCTCCTGACTGGGGGATGGACCGCGCACCTCCCGCCCCATTCATGGGACGGGCTCAGTTCCCCCATCCTAACCCTAACCCTAACCCTAACCCTAACCCTAACCCTAACCCTAAACCCCCTAATCCTAACCCTAACCCTAACCCTAACCCTAACCCTAACCCCTAACCCTAACCCTAACCCTAACCCTTAGGCAACACATCTCACACTGGTTAAGGTCAGGGAAAGGGGCCAGGCTAGTGCGTCGTCACCTACCAATCCACCAAAATGCTCAAAAGTACAGTCAAATCAAATCCACTCCAAATTGATCCAATTTAATATGGCAACTGCATGTGCGGCCCTCTGCCAGGGAAATTCCAGCCATGGAGCCCAAGACCAAGATCAGCAGAGGGAGGAACCCCCTCCACTCAGTCAATATAAATAGGTAACAATAGGATGAAAAAAGAAAGAAAAGTATAAAAATGAATAAATGCAACTAAAATGTATAAAATAAATACAGGACACTTCCCATTCTCAAAGGGATAAAAATAAATGTAAATATATTAATAAAACAAAGGCCTGTTAGTAATAAGTGCTATAAAAACAGCATTAAAACATGCTAAAGTTATACCGTTCCCGAGATACACACAATTTCCGGTCAAAAAGTGACGTAGCTCCGCACCGGAAGCTCGTACAGAGTCGGGGGTGCTACCGTTGGAACGGCCGTAGTCGATATAGGGGGGACGTATCTTGGTTTCAAGTGTCTGCGACCTTCCTATCACAAGTTATTCAAGAATAGCTGATCCTCAAATAGCTGATCGTGGTTTTTACCCCTATTCCTATTCCTATTCCTATTCCTATTCCTAATCCTAACCCTAACCCTAACACGTAGGAAGTGTCCCCAGCTCTCTACGACCTACCGTTCCCGAGATACACACAATTTCCGGCCAAAAAATGACGTAGCTCCGCACCGGAAGCTCGTACAGACTCGGGGGTGCTACCGTTGGAACGGCCGTAGTCGATATAGGGGGGACGTATCTTGGTTTCAAGTGTCTACGACCTTCCTATCACAAGTTATTCAATTATTATAATCCTCAAAATTCTAATCGTGGTTTTTACCCCTATTCATTCATTCATTCATTCATTCATTCTGGATCAGGGACAGTAACCATTATCCCATTACTGGGTTCATGGTCGATTTATTGAACACTGAATTACAGATTTCTGTTAAAAACTGACAAACCTCAAGTCAGAGAAAATGAAAGTCTTTATTGATGAAACATTTAATTGAAAAATATCTTTACAGACATATGAAAATATAAAACACAGCATTATAAAATAAATGTTTCAATTATGAGCACATATGGCTGCAGTCATGAGTGTGTGTGTGTGTGTGTGTGTGTGTGTGTGTATGTGAGTGAGTGTCACACGCTAACAGCTACATTCAAATAGAAGTCAAAGATACATGTGATGATGTCATAGGTTAGGTAGTAGAGTGATGACATCATCAGTTAGGGACAAGTGGGATGATGTCATTCTCAGCAGGGCCCCTCCATCACAATCAAAATGTCGGCATTTTTCTCCCTAAACACAAATAATCAACAATCAATTAAAAGGTTTTTATATCCACTAATAACTGTTTCTACCTGTGTATAGGGGTGATGAGCACCTAGTTTTTTCTTCTTCTCTTACATAAACTGCTGACTGAACCTGTCACACATGGAATAATAATGACTACTTGTTCTTGAATAAACAATCCCAAAATATATAAAGTACATACACATACGTAGAGCACACCACATACAAGTATATGTGTGTGTGTGTGTATATGCACTTTAACGAACAATACTGCTTATATGTTAATGCAGCACTACTAATAATAATAAACCATAGTGCAATAAATGCTTTTCACAAACCCTGTTATGAACAGTATTGTTCATCCTCTACACCTTTGATTGGTCAATAAAGTAACCAATCAGTTTGTGAGCAGCAACAGGTTCCATTTTTCAGTCCATTTTTATTTATCATTTATAAGGCTGAGAGGGGTTTGGTGCCTTCTGTGTATTTACATGTCAGTTAATCTATTCAGACCCCTTTTTGATTCAGTGCCTTCTATTGATCAGTGGTGGAATGCTGTGAACACCTGTTTATGATCACTATGTTGCAGTATTTTATCAATATATGAATTCTTAACAAAAGAAAAACTACTAGTGAGTAATTATCACACGATTCACGAAACAGAATAATGTTTGTGTGTAATGAATGAAATACGTACAGTCTGTGGACACACAGAGAACATTCATTTGGGTAGGTGATGCCATCGCTGCCACACACTGGAGAGTAGTTCAGAGGACATGCCTGAGTCACGCTCATCCCTACACAGGAGGGCTGCACACAACAAAGCACATGTTACACATTTTTTTCACTGATGCTACATGTCTGTGACCCAAATCTATTCTCCACACTGATTATAAGCAGCTTGTACACTAAGCCAGCAGTGTGTTATTCTTAGGTTAAGATAAAGTGTTGCACAGGCACAAGTAAAATCCAACATAGAACTCCTCCAATGATGAAACATCTTATAACACCATCATACTCCATATGTTTTTCATGCAGTCTCCCCTCCAGGCTGTTTAACAATGCTTCGCTTTTTCCACAAGTTTTGCATCATTGCTTGTGACCTGCTGGTCTCAAGGGATGGGAAATAGGGGTTGAAGTCAGGCATAGGGATTCCAGTAAAGTTAGGGTCACTTACAGGGTGTTGTTAGGGGTAGACTCTGGGCCTTTCTCAAAATACCCCCTACACCCTCTCACTATCCACTCCGTTTTCACGTCCACATCAATGGTCCCCGACATTAAGTGCATCCCAAACCAACTACCAGGGAGTGGAAGTAGGTTATGAAATCCTCCAACAGTGAGTCTGCACTAATGCTGACTTACTGAGCATGTGCAACGCTGTGTTATGTTCATCATGGAAGACATGAGTTCCGTGCAACGTAAACTGCTCAAACTAAGAGAGAAATTTAATATGGCAACTGCATGTGCGGCCCTCTGCCAGGGAAATTCCAGCCATGGAGCCCAAGACCGAGATCAGCAGAGGGAGGAACCCCCTCCACTCAGTCAATATAAATAGGTAACAATAGGATGAAAAAAGAAAGAAAAGTATAAAAATGAATAAATGCAACTAAAATGTATAAAATAAATACAGGACACTTCCCATTCTCAAAGGGATAAAAATAAATGTAAATATATTAATAAAACAAAGGCCTGTTAGTAATAAGTGCTATAAAAACAGCATTAAAACATGCTAAAGTTATAAACTCACACCGTTCCTAGAAATAGTTAAAGCCATTTTGGCCGCTGGGCAAAATTGGAAGCAAGGCTGAGCGACAGCACCGTATCCAGGTCTTATTATATCTCCATGCTCTGCTGCCTGATATAACACAGAATTGTGAACTTGTTATGGCCCTTTTAGACACAATGCGCTTTGAGCTGCGCTAGCCGCTGGGTTCAGCCATTTGCGCCATTGGAAATAATGGGTTTCAGAGCACAGTGGTGCCTTTGTCGCATTGTGTCAGAAAGGGCCTTCACACTCCACTTCCATCTTCAGTCTGACATTCCCTCCTGTGGGCAGATTCAAAGATCTAGCCCCAGACAATGCTCTGCTCCCATGGCAAATTCAACTTCCTCTCCGGACCTCTTGCTGTCACTGTCTCTCGTGGGTGTAGAACAATGAATGAGTGTGATCCAGGCTTCCTATACATGTGTTTCACACACTGTTTCACACAATATTTGTACATGTGCATTTACCATTTAGCCGCTTGTAAACATTTAAATTCCCTCTCTCATATTTTGAACCTCCAAACACAAAACTGTAAAATACATATTACACCAGCCTTTCTCCCATTTTAACTGCATGAAATCTTTGTGACTCCATTTAGAAACAAAAACAACAAACACAATGAGAATATTTTATGCCTAAATAAGCACCAGAGACATCTCAGTTTAAGTTTTAACATCAAATCACAAAATATTTTTAAAAGACAGACTGATTTTAAAAACCGACTTTCATCTCGTCACAGTTTGATCACTGCAGCAGCCTCTTCACCTGTGTGAATAACACTTTATGAACTACAGACTACAGAACTCAACTGCCAGGCTTCAAATGAGAGGAGTCCAGACCACATCACTCGAGTTTAAACCTCCTTACTCCAGGCTCCCAGTCTGTTTTAGACTTGATTTTAACATATTTTCGATGACTCTCATGGTTCCTCTGTATTTCTGACCTTTTTGTTCCAGATGAGCCTCTATGTAGTCTCTATGTGGAACCACAATTCCAACCAGATGGGACTTTACAGTGTATGTAGTCTTAACAAACTGACCAGAGTCAGTGTAACCTTTTAAAATCTATTCTTAAAACAAACTTTTAACAGAAATCATTCTGCTTTTACCTGAATTGCATCTTTATTTTTATTTTTTTGGTTTTATTTACATTAAATTATGTTTATTTTATTAAATTATTATTGAATTATGTTTATTTATTTGTTACCTAAACATTTACTTAAATTTGTTGCCATGTGTGAAAGTGCTCTATAAATACATATTGGGGACTGAATGACAATTATTGGTGTGGGGAAAAATTCTGTCACTTGAAAGTGTTGAAATTATTTTGTGAGAAACACATGATAAACATTTCAGTTACTAAAACATGTTTAGGTTGTGGAAAATACTTTGTAGGATGTTTGTTTCATTTGTTTCTTACCCTCCTGTAGAGCCTGGATTTATCCTCAGCATCTGAAATAGAGAGTTACGTTTGTCAGGGTCATTATAATTTCCAGTATTCACTATTCACTGACCCACGTAAGACTATGCAACTGACCCTGTACAGTGGTCTGGAGCACTGTTCAATGAAAACCTATTACCTACATAAACCGGAACATACTTTAGCATCACAAGCTGGAGGCTCAACTATACGTAAAATGACCTGACAAAATATAAATAACTAATCAATAAATGAATATAAAATAGTCTCGTTTAATTTCTATATGTACACACACAGTAATCTGTCAGTCGGTCACACTGTGATTGGACCTTATATGATTACATGTGACAAATAAATGGGATTGATTGATTGATTGATTAGTAGTATTCAAACAGCTTACACTAATGTTGTGAAATGCAATCAGTTTACATAATTATTAAACAGTACTTTTCCTACATGTTATAATATTTAACTAATCTCTGTGCGGCAACTAGTTAGCAAGGTGCAACATGTTTTCATCTACTTATGAGTAAATCTTCATTTAGTAAACACTTAAGTTATAATGAGGCCAAGTTAGAACAAGAGCTGCTGCAACTGGCTTCAGACCCAGTCCAGTCTGATGTGGATCAGACCCAGTCCAGTCTCACCAGGACTGAAATTCACTGTTTATACACCTGACACTGTTGATAGATCTGACTTATACACCTGGCCTTGTCTGGTCTCACCTGCACAGAAGAAAACTGCAACACAGATGAGAAGAAGAGTCCTGCCAAACATCCTGGATGAAAACTCAGAAAGTCAAATGAAATCAAAAAGCAAAAATGCTGGAACTGTCTAAGAGGAGGTTGAATCTGTGGGTTTTCCTGTTGTCTGATTGGCTGCTGATGTGTCTGTGTGCAGGTCCTCTGTGGTTGTGATGTCTGCCGTTGGCGTGCTGTTGTCATATAGAGGACGGGTTCCGTGTTGTCGTCTGAAACAATAAGAGCTTCTGTTGTTTTGACGGCTGCTGCTCTCTTTTATTCAGGCTTTAATCTCGGGATCAACATTCTGTCTGCTCTGAAATATCGCTGACAGAGTGAAAACTATCAGGAAGAGGAGTGACAGAGAGACTCCAACGCAAACACAAGAGCAGAAAAACAAGTGTGGCTCAATCACGAGTCTGCACAACAACATACATATACTTATATATAAATATAAATTCATTCATTCAACACAACAGCAGGAAAACAAGTTCAAACATTTTACATCATACAGTCTAAAAACATTTAAATTATTTACACACATTAAAAACACAACAGCAGGAAAACAAGCTCTGATGGTCAACTGCTGCCTCTGAAGATATACTTAGGATTATTATAATACATAATATTAAACTTGATTTATGTAGAACCTTTAATACTAACAATGCTGCTTATCAAATTATGTAAAACATTTATACAAATACACAAATAAAACGGTGGACAACAAATACTAAAACGCAATAAACAAGAGAATAATAAAATAAAATACAAAAACATTTTAAGTCATTAAAGCAGAGCTACAGACGACTTAAGTCAAGATTTAAAAAATGTATTTAAAAGTAATTTACAAAAGTTTCATGTCATATATTAATGCAGCACCTTTGCTGCGGTTGAACTGCACTTGTGCTTCATCATGTCTTACAGTATGATGTCAGTAGGGGGGCGCTCAGCTTACACTACAGCATTGTGGGATGTGATGTCACATCACGCTGCACTGAGTCTGTGCAGAACACAAGCAAACAAACCGCAGTAACATGATCATGAAAACTACATGTAGCCACAGCTCCACAAATAAAATATCTCTGTTCTGCTCAGCTTTTTATTCATTATCATTACAGGAACATGTCTTTACAGCCGGGACAGCTGCTCCATCAAGAAGCAGTTGTTGTAAAATAATGTGAAGCAGATAATAAGCTCTGTGATCGCAGTTTAACATGGTTATATGCTTTAAATCAGTCTAAGCAAAATGTACTATTGTTGGTATTGTTGTTCATGTGACCTGTCTCTTTTTGTTTCTTTCATGTGACCTGTTTGTTTGTTCATTCATGTGACCTATTTCTTTGTTCATTCATGTGACCCGTTTGTTTGTTCATTCATGTGACCTGTTTGTTTTTGTTTACTCACGTGACACGTGCAAACGTTACATGTTTGTAAACCACTGACGACTCACAAAAAGACCTATGTCACAACCTTCCTCATCAGAGAAAATCAAATTTATTCTAATTTTACAAAAACAAAGTGAGACAACATTAAACAGTAAAAAACATCAAAATTAAACTTTCTGCTGCTGATGTCTCAAAGTCTGCAGGGAGGCGTGTGATTGGGCAAGCCACTCTATGACGTCATCATACGAGGAGCAATGCTCATCGACATCAACTCCTGGAAGAGAAGCTTACAAGCGTATGGCATCCGGACCAGAGAGATCTGATGGACAGACAGACGGAGAGAGAGACAGACAGGCACTAAATAAGACAGGCAGAGAGAGACATCTCTCAGTCAGTTTGAACAAACTGACTGAAATCAGTTCCATTAATGCCAGTTAATAATCCAAAACTAATGCCAATCAATATTAATACAGAATTCACCAGTTGGTCAAAATATCTTCTTTTCAACAAAATTTACTATATTGACCCGATATCACTAATCATAACTAACATCATGGATGTATTGATTTGATGGCATATTAATAGATGGGTTTTATTGAGATTTTGTTTACCGGTGTCTTGCTGTGGTGGGTTATTGATCGTGTTTACCTGTGTCTTGTTGCGGCAGCCTCGACACTCGTATGTGTGTGTCCGTGTGTTGGCGATGGCCATCAGTCCACACAGGTTACATACGTGAACTTGATATGGATCAGACGCCTCAAACAAACGTTCCCTGAGGAACTGAGCCGCTCCGTGAGCGATCTGACAGTCCCGCTCCATCTCCCCGAACCGCAGACCGCCATCACTGGGAGACAGACAGGTGAGTCAGTCAGTTGAGACAGACAGATCGCTCAAACAGGTGAGGTAACACAGACAGGTACACAGGTGTCTCACTCACCGTGAACGTCCCTCCATTGGCTGCCTGTTGAGAATCTGGACGGGGCCCCGGGCCCTTGAGTGGATCTTATCATCCACCATGTGCTTCAGACGCTGATAATAAGTCGGGCCAATGAAGATCTGAGACGTCAGCTTCCTCCCCGTGAACCCATTATACAGAACCTGATCACAGATTGATAATCAATAATCAACTCCAGAAGACACGTCAGCTTCCTCCTCGTGAACCCATTACACAGAACAAACCACAGATCAATAATACTAACACTGAAAGGTTTGTGGATATTAACTGGAACCAGAAAAGATATGGTCCTGTGAACTGGAACCTGAACAGTACAGTCGCGTGAAGTGGAAACTGAACAGTTACAGTCCTGTAAACTGGAACCAGAACAGTTACAGTCTCAAGCATACCCAAATCTAATACTGACCGATATAACAGTAGCTTGCGTTACATCCTGGTTACTACGACTGTTCTCTGTAAATGAGCCGAACTGTTATGGCTTATAAAATATATTTAGCTGCTCTTTTCATACATTAATCTATTCATTGAAATGTGAACAACAACGCGGGACCATTGGACGGTTGCCACCTCAGATGGTACAGATAAGTGAAATTTTTTTGTAAAATCAGCTAACTAGCTAGCGTTTCCTTAGCTGTCTGTCACTCGGAATGAGTGTTTGGTCAAATATCTAGCGTAAGCTAACGTTAGCCAACAATGCTACTAGGTTATCTAGCCCCTCAAAGAAATATAGAACTGTCATGTTTTAGTCATTTTGCATTTGCCAAAGAAAAGAAATCCTTCATCCACAGTTTAATACAATTTACCCTTTAATGTGCACATTCAAGTAAACAACAGTGTTGCTCAGTTGTTGACTGCAGAAGAAGCTTTATACAACATTGTTATCAATCTAAAGATAACATTTATAACAAAGATAACAAAGATGACATTTAGATGCAAGCTGCGTGTTCGACTGAAGTCAGGTCTGTCTGTGGAAACACTTCAAATATGACATTTACAACGTCACGTGAACGTGTCGATTCCTCCCCACAGCGTTCAGGCAGCTTCTCACTGCACATCAAAATAATAACTAATGCTACAGGACTGTTTATCGCTGCAGATATGTGACCGTACTCGGTCGTAGAGAATACAGAATTTGGTCAGAGTGCTTGAGCTATAATGAGCCTTGAGTGTGCATGTTAGTCAGTTGTGTTCATGCTCTGTATAAACCAGCTGTGTAGCTGTTATCAACAGGTTGACCCACATTTTTTCTTATTGAAAATATGTCAGTATTTCAGTGCTTTAACTGTTACGGTAAGAATTACGGCCTATGAGCAACTGTAGAATGTGTACACTTTTCAAAATAAATGAATAAATTCCCCGATGTACCGAAAACGTACCACACCATGCCCCAAAACCCAGGTTCATACCGAACTGTGAATTTTTTGTACCATTACACCCCTACACAACATGGACACAGGGTTATGTGTTTGAGTTTAAAAGGAAGTATACTGTGTGACTGACCTCATTTCCTCTCAGGTGGTATCCGTATTCAGACAGCAGGTTCGACACTTTCTGCACGTTGACAGCATCGTTAAACGGCGTGGCGTCGCCGATCTCACCTTTATTTGCAGAAACCTGAAACAAGACAGACAAAAATAAATATGTAATATATGTAACTGAACCTGCAAGTCAACAGTCTGGGAGAAGATAACTCACTCCTTTCTAAATAAAACGTAGTTATTAAGATTTTGATCCAGTTTAACTAAAATTATTATTATTAATATTATTAACATGATTATTATTACTTATCTTTTACAATTATTATTAATGTGTTCTATTACTCTTTGTTTTATTAAGCTAAAGTACTTGATTATTACCAATATATATTTATTGATTACTACCTTGCCCTGCAGACACTCGATGAGATGGCCAACTGTCATTCTGGACGGGATGGCATGAGGGTTGATGATGATGTCAGGTGTGATTCCCTCGCAGGTGAACGGCATGTCCTTCAACACAAAAAACGTCAGCGTTTACCAGTGTCAGCTTAAACTTTTACCAGCTTTAAAGATAAAGAATTACACTGACTCAAAATATTTAAGTCCAGACTGTTTCCTGACTGTAACTGACCTGAACTAATCACCTTTAAACCTGTTAAACTGATGTTATGTTCATCAATTGATCCAGGATCAGACAACAGCGACTGACTACACAACATCTGACAGCATTTATAGTCTGAACACCTGTCTATGTGCACGTCATAATGAAAGTAAAAAAATCACTTCACTCAAGACTGCTTGTCTTATTGTGCAGAAAATATTGTAACTTGTATTTAAACTGGCCTCTTTTCTGATACAATTGGAATTCTTTCATTAAGTTGTTGGTTCAGATGATCTCAGGTCTGTTTGTTTGTTTGTTCAGGCTGCTGTGAAAGCGGTCAATCAAACTGAAGCATCTGTTAAACTACCAGAAAAAAATATCTCACTTTCCCTCCTTCACCGTTAAACTATATAAACCTGTTTCATCCTGTTTCTACCCGTTTCTCATTATTTCTAACAGATTAGAGTAACAGATAGTCTGGACTAATAGTCATCATACATTAAATATTTTTATGATTATGACGACTCAACCAACCCGTTGGTTTACCTGGCCTCACTGCCACATAACAACACGGCAGCACAGACAGTGTCCACTCATTTAGATTGTGTTGCGTTTCATTTCCCAGAGAGAGACTTATTTCCACACCAGCATACTGATTTCCACAATGATCAATGAACTGGTTTATATCTTTTGACTTCCTGTTAACATCCTGCCTGTTTACCTGCCATCAATTGACTTCTTGCTAACCTCCCATCTGTTTGCCTGCTGTCTGTTCACTTTCTGTCTATTTACCTCCTGTCTGTACTGGATCCCACAGGTTCCTTTCTGTCCGTGTCGGCTGGCGAACTTGTCTCCAATCTGAGGGATCCGGACCGAGCGAACCTGTAGGAAAAAGGAAGCTCATCATAAAAAAAGAATAACAAACTTGATCTCCTCATAAAGACTTGTCAAGTGTTCGTCAGCTGTCTCAGGTGTGGTGTGTGGTTCTCTCACCCTGATCTTGCAGAACTTGTAGCCCTCCTGGTTCAGAGTCACCATCACCTGGTCCACAATGCCGGTCTCGCTGGTTCTCAGAAAGGTGCTGCAGTCTCTCTTGGTGTAGCGCCGGTTGGTGCTGTCCAGCTCATCATCATTCTCCGGCAGTGTCACCGTCTTCCCGATGATCACATCCTCGCCGGAGACACGAACGCCGGGCGCGATGAGCCCGTCGTCGTCCAGCTTGTCGTAGATGGCATGTCTCATACCTGAAGATGATTGACTGAAGATGATGATTTGTTCTCAATGTGCAATCTGTGACGCAAGATTAGCCCCACCTACCACCTGTGACTGGACGCTGCTATCACACCTGAGATGACTGACAGGTTTTTTTCCATACTGCACCAGACTACAGCTAAACAGAAGTCAGCTGAGGGTTTCTGTCTGAATATTTGAGTTTCTATCAGTTCTTACCCTGACAGGTTTCACGTGTCGGCTTCTCAAAGATCTCCTCCTGATCAAAACCTTTCTTAGACTCCTGCTCTTTGTAGGATCGATAGAAAACAGACCTGCAGCAGTGAAAAAACAGTGTTAAAGAAAGAAACAACAGATCGGTAATCAACACTCAGGTTAAATCTGTAATAAACACAAGGTGTAGAAGTTCGTAACTGACCTAAAGAAGCCTCGATCCACAGCCGACCTGTTCATGATCACAGAGTCCTCCTGATTGTATCCTGTGTACGAGGCAATCGCTACGATGGAGTTGATACCTGAAAAGCAAGAAGAAAGTTTCAGTTTAGAGACACACAGAAGAGCTCTGCCTGACAGTCAGCTAGCAGGTCACCTGAAAACAGACTAACAAACAAATTCAACTAGTTTCAGGTAAGTATTAAGACTCACCTGAAAGTTAATAATGGGCTGACATCCACCTCATCCATCATATTCTACATCTGAACACCTGAACAGCAATAATTTGGGATTTCTCTGAAATCCTGTCATCTAGTGAGCACTTGGCAGAGTTTTCCGTCTGACTGTACCGTTGTGTGTGACTGTACAGTTGTGTGTGTTACCTGCCGGCAGCTCTCTGAAGCGCAAGTACTCCATTGATCGTGTGGTGACCAGCGGTTTCTGAGGGTAGTACAACACATGAGCCAGCGTGTCCATTCGTACATGGAAGTTGGTGATGTAGACACCCATGGCCTGTTTACCCATAGCAGACTGGTACGTGTTCCTGGGAGACTGAACAACAAGACCAAAAAAAAACAAAACATGTCACAGAGAAAAAGTGTTCACATTATCGATAGATGACCATCCATCATTAGTATTTGTTTCTCCAAACCTAAATTGGTCCCTAAACAGCACAGCGGCTTCTGTTTTTATGTTAGTTGTTATGTTTGCTGTTTATTTCGACAAACCTGTGAAGTGAAGCCCTACCTGGTTATGATCAGGAAAGAGAAGTTTTAGTTTGTCTTGTGTTTTTTGTACCTGGTTGTGGTCGGGGAAGGGGATGATGGAAGCGCAGACTCCGAGGATCATGGACGGGTGGATCTCACAATGCGTGTAGGTGGAGCAGTACGCCACACCCTTCTCCTGGAGGTCATCAGGAGTCATGGCGAGCATCACCGTTTCTTCCTCTAGAGTGTCGATGTACTCCACTACGCCGCTTGCTACCAAGTCCTGCCAGCTGACCATCACAAACAACAACAACAACAACTTTACTAGAGATACTAGAACTCCACAGG
Source organism: Enoplosus armatus (assembly GCF_043641665.1). Taxonomy (NCBI): domain Eukaryota; kingdom Metazoa; phylum Chordata; class Actinopteri; order Centrarchiformes; family Enoplosidae; genus Enoplosus; species Enoplosus armatus. The sequence goes on along the minus strand of NC_092189.1, from coordinate 25,689,177 downwards.
AACGACTTAAGAACTGTACCACAGGAATCTGCAAACTCTACAGGGACAACTTTAAAGCCTTCTGGAACAACTGACAAACTCTAAAGGATCTATCCAAAATCTCTATGGGAAGAATTGTCAAAGTCTGTAGGAACAAAGAACAAACTCCACCACAGTAACTAACGCTACTGGAAAAATCAACATGCTATAAGGCAACAAATCAGCAAAATCTGCAGGAACAATCAGCAAACTCTAGGGGAACAATCAGTAAAGTCTACAGGAATGCTCTATAACTCTATGGGGCGAATCGACAAACTCTACTTGCTGTCTCACCTATAGTTCTTGTTCTGTCTCACCTGTAGTTGTTTTGTCTCACCTGTAGTTGTTGTACTCTCTCTCCTTCAGCTGGTCGATGTGTCGTCTTTTCAGCAGTAGTTTCTGTTTCTCGACGATCAGCAGTGGTCTACAGATTCGTCCGGCGTCCGTGTAGATTCGGATCTCGCGCTCTCTGATGTCTCTGATCATTGACACCTGAAATGTTCAGAACCAGCAGGAACCCTGAGCTAAGATGCTTGTGTTTCTTATTATCATCAAATCCCACATGCAGACTCAAAACAACCATGACTTGACTGACGTCCCTACCCTGTGTGCCCATTGGTTCCTACTGAAGATATTAACATTAAAAACGCCTCATCTTCATTTTTTAAAAAACGCTCTAATGTCCTAACACAGCTGCTTACTGTAGGTTTTAGCTCCATGACGCAAAAGAAGATGTATCAGGCTGTTATCAGGCTGTTATGATTAGGGGCAGTGGACTTCCATTACTAATTAATGGGCTTTGGTTACCTCGGACACAATGATGTCCATCTGTCTGCGGAGTTTCCTCAGTGTGTTCATCAGCTGTTCGGGATCTTTGTGGATTCCGACCCAGCAGCCATTCACAAAGATCTTAGTGGCACTAAAACATTGAAACGCAAATAAAATCAAATATAAATCACATACAGTCACAGAGAGTTTCAGCACCAAGTCAGTTTAAGTTTAATTTAAATATTGGATGTTTGAATATTGATTAATGATAATCATTAACTACTGCACAGATTTAAATGGGTTAAGTCCAAGCTAAGAAAAAATACTTTATATTCTGGATGATTTATATTCTTTGGTGATACTTGGTTGAGCTGCCATCCGCATGTCAGTTTGAGACTTTATACAGAAAGAATTAACTGTATTGCATCAGAAAAACATCTCTCAGTTAGATGGACTAAATGAAATAACGTAACTAAAGAGGCAGCTGCTTAGTTGTTCTGAAAGCTGTAAAATATGAAATCAAGATGAAGTGACTGACTCTGCAATGGCAGCAGGTGAGATCTCCTCCAGGTTCTCCATACTCCACTCCTCCAGAAACTCCAGGATGGGAGACGGCTGAGAGCCCACAGAGATGTAGGCCATGAGGGCCAAGTTCTTCACCAGGCCCACAGCGTGACCCTGAAACACAGCCACTGTTTGTTAATCAGTTAATCAATATGACTGTTCAATAAACAAAGCTCAGGTGGAGTTTAGTTTTTAATCATCCACTGTGCAAAAAACGTCCTGCAGACTTACACTCGTCTCTTGAATTAAACAGGATTCAGATTGTCGGTCCTGTGTTGTCAGATTATTTGTATTTTCAGATATTTTTGGGGGTACTTGTTTTGAGATTGTTTAGGGTCCTATGTTTTTTTACCTCGGGTGTCTCGGCCGGACACACCATTCCCCACAGTGTGTTGTGCAGCTGTCTGGGTTTTGCCAGTTTGCCATCTCTGCCGATTGGAGAGTTGACTCGGCGAAGGTGGGACAGAGTGGAAGCGAAGGTCAGACGGTTCAACACCTACAGGCAGAAAAGTGAAACAGGATAATGTTTAGATACTGACCTCAAGACATCTTGATCCGGTCAAACACAGACAGACGGAGACCTTGATGAAGATTCATTTGAAAACATATTTCTGTCCTTCCAGCTACGCTGAGACGATTAAATCTGAAGATGTCGGTCTGATACTGATGTTGTTAACTGGTTAGGGTCATACTTCTCAGCTGTGACCAGAACTCTCTCTGAAGTCAGAGAGATTTCGTATGTCACACTCTTTCAGATGGTGGCAGGTGTTCTCACCTGTGACACTCCGGCTCTGGCCTGGTGAGCCTTCTTCACGTCACCCCAGTTTCCAGTGGCCAGCGAGTATTTGAGACCATCTGAGATGATTCGGGTTTTAATGGCAAGCTCCAGATTGAAGTCTTTTCCTCTGTCGATGAACTTCTGAGCGTAAATCCGGATTTCCTTCAGCAGGTTCTTAAACATGCTAAAATCATACAGTTTGATTATTTACTGTCACACAATTAAAACCTGCAGTAAATTTACTTTAAAGTCATCATATAAAACATATTATATATTAGTGTGTATGAATGTACACGTGTTTTCAGTAAAAAGATGAGTGGGCGATGATCAAAGGTCAGAGGTCAGATGTGATGAAAGAAGTGAAAGAAGCCCCACCCTCTGAACAGGAAGGCTAGTAACGGTCCGGCCAGGTCCAGCCTCTTGTTGCCGTAGTGATCTCTGTCATCGAGCTCTCGTCTGCCGAGAGCAGCCAGCAGCAACCTATGAACCATGTACCTGAAAAAACAGTTATACACACTGTAATACACAGTAATACACACACACTAACATACACGGACACCAAAACTGTACTTCAATTTGGAATATGAAGGTCACTAAAGAACACTATGAAGGCAGATTAACTTTATAAATTAATTTCACACGAATTAACTAAGTAAAACTTGCTGAGGACCAGTCTACATATTAACAATGAAGTTCCCACCATCATAACTAAACAAAAAAAATGAATAAAAAACACTTATCTTGAGACAAGTCTATATATTACCCAAGTAAACCAAATGAAATTAACTCCATTTGATAACCATGACGGCGACACAGAAGGCAGAACCACGTCTCGAGACCGCAGAGGTTTGTGCTGCGGATTCGATCTCTGTTTCACAACCGTTACACCCCTACTACACACTGACACCTGAGGACCATGTACCTGAAAACACTGTAATACACACTGATTTGGTCTCACAGACACCTGCACAATTGTGTAAGGTGGGACTGGTGAATATCAGGCAGGACTCACCCTAAGAAGTAAGCCTTCTTGGTCTCACAGAAGTCGCTGACTCCGACGTGCGGCAGCATCTCTTTCTGCAGAACTTCTTTTGCATATTTGATTCGACGTTCTTTCGTTACGCCGGGTTTCGCTCCTCTGGAACCAATAAAGTTTAACGCCACGTTCTGCTCTTGGATCACAAACGCTTCGTCCAGAGACGGCTTCACCTGGAAACACAGTGACATCACTTGTGACATTACAGCCATTTAGGCAGGGCTAACAATGATCCTACCTGTAGATTCGCCTTCAGTGTGTTTACTGTCTGACCTGTTGATAAAGAACTGACAATCACTACCTGATCAATAACTGATAATCAGACTGACCATCTCCATCATCTCAGGGTCATCGAAGTCGTAGATGATGTGTTCCAAGATGTCTCTGTCCGACACGAAGCCCAGCGCTCGAAACACGATGATGATGGGAACTTCCTGTCTGATGTACGGCAGTGTGGACACAATCCTCTGGCCTATGGCACTCTTCTTCACTCCCTGAGAGAGACAACCAATCAATCACATCTGTCTTCTGATTGATCGGTAATGTATAAATAGATGATGTAATGTTGTATTAAAAGATGACAATAATGTTACTGTATAAAAAGATGACAGTAATGTTGTATTAATAGACAACAGTACATTATGTTGTACATAAATTCTGTATCCAGTCAGGACTCACTTGTCCTCCTCTGGCCATCATGCTGACCCAGATGGTGCTGGTGGGACGTGACGAGTTCTCCAAACAGGACCGACACTCGCCTGTGTAGGCGTACTTTGAGTCTTTCTTGGCAAACACGTATACTGTGTTGGTGGCCATCTTTTCCTGAGCAATCAGCACCTGAAACCCAACAGGGGAACCAGTTTGAGCAGCAAAACCACCAACACACGTTGTGTTTTTAAATCAACAGGAATCACATTTTTACCATCTGATCTTTATTATAAAAAAAAAAACTAAAGCGCCCACATACAGTGCATCCGGAGGAAAGTATTCATGCGATATTTGAGTGTTTTATTTTTAATAAATTTGCAAAATTATCTAAAAAACATTTTTCACTTTGTCATTATGGGGTATTGTGTGTAGAGTTTAATACATTTTAGAGTAAGGCTGTAACATAACAAAATGTGGTAAAAGTGAAAGGGTATGAATACTTTCCGGATGCACTGTATATTGTCAATAAAATCCAAACCTGTACAACTCAAACATCTCCATGTGTAAAGTCCTGATTTAAATTTATTTAAAATTAATTTAAAAAGGTTTTCAGCACCTGACAAATTTCACAGACTTTGTTTGGTTTCATTTTGATGGCTCAATTTTTTGTTGAGCTTTAAAGGAACAGTTCAACATTTGGTGAAATCCTCTTCTCTTTCAGTCAGATTTTCAGATTGATACCACTCTCATGTCTCTACGCTTAACATGAAGCTACAGCCAGCAGCTGCTTACCTTAGCTTAGCATAAAGACTGGAAACAGGGGAAAACCAGCTAGCTTAGCTTAGCATAGAGACTCTCAATTATGTCACATGGTGCATCATGATGTCAGAGCGTACCTTCTCTGAACCGTTGATGATGAAATAACCTCCAGGGTCGAGTGGACACTCGTTGAGCTCACACAGGTCTCTGTCTGTCAGGCCGCTCAGCAGACAGTAGGTGGAGCGAAGCATGATGGGAATTTTACCAATGAAGGTCTTCTGGTGCTGAGTCTGTAGCTGATCCTCCCCCTCCTTTATGATGGTCTTTGTGATGTCAACGTACAGAGGGGCTGAGTACCTGAGGGGAAGTCACACAGTAACACAGACCAGGTGAGAACAGTTGAGTATAAACAGACTAGGTGAGAGTGAAAAGAACAGGCGAGACCTACGTGAGGTTTCGTAGTCTGGCTTCGTTGGGCATCATGGGAGACGGAGCTCCGTCTCTCTCCCAGTGGGTGGGCTTGGACAAATAGATCTGCTCAAACTTCAGCAGGTAACGAGGCTGAAACAGAAAACGAAGGTCAGAGGGATGTCACAGTGAAACACAGGAGCTGTTCTCTCAAACCTGGTCCAGTCCCAGGTGTTCCTCACCGGCTCCTCCACCTCTCCTGAGGTGTGCTGGGCTTCAGCCTGCAGGTCAATGGGGGGAGCGTCCTCCACGATCCTCTGAACCGACATCTGGATGAACTCATCGAACGAATCCAGCTGCTGGCGCACCAGACCCTTCTCGTCAAAATAAGAGCTGAAGGCAGAAACAGAGGGAGAGAACCTCATCAAAATAAGAGCTGGAAGAGGAAACAGCAAGAGAGAGTCTAGTCAAAGAGAGTTTCATCAAAATAAGAGCTGAGAAAGACCAGGGCTCTGTATCATGAGACTGTAAATAAACAGATAAATATACAGATATACATACATAGAGAAAGATGTTTATCACACGAAACTTAATCAGAACCTTGAGTGAAGAGTTTAATATGATGTAAAGCAAAACAGCGATATTTAGAAGAAAATGATTTCACTTCAGCAGTAAAAAGGGTTAGGGTTACACATGTCTGTATCTTATTTCCCTATCAAAGATCTGTTAATGACTATCAACATCATTGATGAAAGTCAGTCTCAGGTGAGGTGAGGTCCAGGTGAGTTTACCTGATGACGATCCAGCAAGCTTCCTGCCACAAATCTGGAGTGATTTCATCATCGTCTTCATCGTACTGATTATCTGACAAATATACAAATAAACATTAGACATATAATGACACATCAATATTTATTATTGTTGATCAATATCTGTAGGCTGACCCAATAGCTCAGGCGATATTTGTATTTTCACTGTATTTATATTTTCACCGTATTTATATTCACCCACTCTGTGCTGCTAGGCTCCACCACATCCTCCACCCCGACTCTCAACACCCCTCAATCCTTCAAAAGGATCAACCCACGCAAGGAACCTGGACCTGATGGCATCCCTGACTGAGCTCTCAAGGTGTGTGCAGATCAGCTGGCAGAGATCTGATGTCATTGTCTGTCAGTCTGTAGAACCCACATGTTTCAAGGAGAACCCACTGTCCCTGTCCCCAAAAAGTCCAAAGCCTTTTTAATGACTACTGCCCAATAGCACTCACCTTCACCATCATGAAGTACTTTGAGCGGTTGGTCAAAACCTGCATCATCTCCTCCCTCCCTGACTCACTGTACCCACTTCAATTTGCATACAGATCAAATAGATAAACGGACAATGCCATCAACCGAGCCCTCCACACGGCCCTCTCCCACCTGGGCCAGAGGAACACATATGTGAGAATGCTATTCATTGACTATAGTTCAGCATTTAACACCATTGTGCCTTCCAAGCTCGTCACCAAGCTCAGAGACCTGGGGCTCAACACTTGCATCCTGAACTTACTGACTCGCAGAACCCACTCCACCACATCCTCCACTCTGCTTGCTCAGCCCTCTCCTGTACTCCCTGTTCACACAGGACTGCATGGCCACACAGCTCCAACACATAATGGTTACTAGCAAAAACTATTGTTTTGTCTATGAGCCTTGACAGTTATGTTAACTGTTGGATGGCACAATATTTTCTTCAACACAATAACTCAAAATCAGAAATCATATTGTTCAGTCCGCCAAACCTCATCAATCCCATTGAGAGCAACCTTGGCCCCTTATTTAATGTGAAGCCCGCTGTCGAAAAATTGGAAGTACTATTCAAATCTAAGCTTTGAACCACAGATCAAAAAAGTCTTCCAGTCCTGCTTCCTTTAAATAACAACTATCTCCAGAATTAAAGCGATGCTCTCACACCCTGATCTGGAAAAGGTCATTCATGCACTTACTTTCTCTAGACTTGACCACTGTGGCTCCTTCCTTTCTGGCATAAACCGAAAGTCACTCTCTTGCCTCCAACTAGTTCAGAGTGCAGCAGCTTGGCTTCTTACTGATTTGAACAGACAACATCACACCACCCAAATCCTGGCTCTTTGCTCCATGTGACTGATCATTTTTGAAACATGTCTCGGTCTGGCCCCAAGCTACATGGCAAAAATGTTGACCTGATATGAGCCAGTTCGCAGCCTTAGATCCTCAGGTAGGGACCTTCTGGCAGCTCAGTCGAGGCTTAAATCTAAACATGACTGTGCTTCTGCCATCAGGGCCTCAGCTTTGGGCCTCTGATTCTGGACCTATTTCACCTGTCATATACTACCTCATTATTTATTCTTTAAATGTCAACAATTCTTTAAGTGCAATATATATATATATATATACACACACACACACACACACACATCGATATATATACACATACATATATATACATTGTAAATGTTTATATTTTTTATTTCTTATTTTTCTACATACTCTCATTTCTAAATTTATGCTACTTTCTACTCTTGAATGGGAGCACCGGTACTCTATAATTTACCTAACCCTAACTGGAGATCAATAAAGTATTTGATTCTGATTCTGGAACGACCTGCCTGAGGAGAGAAGGCTCACAGGATCAATAAATCACTTCTTAAAACCCATTTATATAGACTTGCTTTCATGTGATGTCATCTTTTTATTTGTATTTACCTATAATTAATTTTGTCTTGCTTTTGTTTGGTTTTCTGTTGTTATGTTATATTGCCTTTTGAGTATCCTGCTTTTGCTTTGTCTGTCCAAGCATTTTGTAAACTCTGTTTTTAAAAGGTGCTACATAAATAAGGTATTATACAGTACTGCACAACCTTATTATATTAAATATTTTTCCTATATTTTAACTTTGGCACTATTTATGTATTGTCTTAGATTCTCTTTTTCTCATTTCCTTGAGTGATTTTCTTTTGTACATTTTGTTTGAGCATAGTTGGAAGAATTTCAATGCCAACGACTGCTTCACTGTGACAAATGGCAATTAAAGAACTTAACTGTTGGTACTTTTTTCTAATAAGTAAGTAAACGATCTGAGTATTTCTTCCATCACAAACACGACCAGTGTAGCTTTGTTTGGGTCTGTCTGAGTGTGGCTGTTTGAACTTGATTATACTTTAATTGATCACAACAGCCTCTGATTAGCCCGTTACCCTTCTAGCTGGAACAAAGCACCGCGCCAATAGCATTAGCTGCTGTTAGCATGCCAATCAGTGAAGGTTCGTCTTTACAGATGAAGCTTGAGCTAGCCTGTGTGTTCGTAAATGTTCCCAGCGTTAATGTGAGCTAACTGATGTTAGCATGTGTGTACACTCAGTAACAGTTTGATGTTTTCAGACCAGCAGGTAACATTAGCTAGCAGCTAAGGGTTACGTTTTCAAATGAACCTAACGTTGAGTTAACATGTTAATAAAGTTTAATAAACCTGTTTATTAATAAAGTGTCTGTAGCTGTAATCAGACAGCAGCTCACCTTCGTCCTGGTCGTACATGTTTTATCTCCAAAAAATATTAAAATCCAAAAAACAGAAAACTCCGACACGACGTTGTGAGGAACAGTGCGGAATGAATATGTCACTTCCGGTCTTCTTCTTCCTCCTTAAAGATGCAGAGATGATGCACGGCTGCCCTCCTCCGTTTCGATCACGACACTGCAGATCCACCAAGACCCTCCAGACCAGCCTCAGTGCTCCTTGCCAAGTCTGTGGAACTCTATTGGAGGGGCCAGTACACCACAAGATATTCCCCCATTTATATACCACCTTTATTTAATCAGGTTATCTCAGTGAGATCAAGATCTTTTTTCAAGAGGTTTTTTTGCAGGTCGTTCATTCCTACTGCTATAAGACTGTTTAACAGCACCATATGATTCTGTACATAAACCTGCACATCTGTACATATTTATATTTTCCGTGTATATATTTATTTTGTTCCCCATATTTTTTATATCTGTATTTATTATATGTATATTGTTTTTTGTTTTTTTTAAATACTTCTGGTTTTTATTGACACAGTGCTTGTCTGCTGTGTGTTTCTGCACCTTTCTGTCTTTGCTGCTGTGACTTGTAAATTTCCCCGCTGTGGGATAAATAAAGTCTAAGTCTAAGTCTAAGAGAGACCAAAGTCCAGCAGATGGAAAGAAAAACAAACACAGCCAGACATAACAAAAGCATCTGCATTTAATGTTTCTCCATTCTTTTATTCAGTATATGTGTGTGTGTGTGTGTGTGTGTGTGTCTGTGTGTGTGTGTGTGTGTGTGTGTGTGTATAAGTCTGAGACCACTGGTCAAGATACTTCTATTTTGCATTTGTTTTGAATGTAATACTATTTTTCTCATTACAAATGATAATATCAGCTTAACAATTTGAGTGAAAAGTTGAATCTTTGAAAAATGTTCAGGGATTTCAGAGAATCTATTCCAGCATGATTTAACAATGTTCCAAAGGGCTTTCTGAGTCTTCAAGTGCCCCCATAAATAGTTCAATTAGGTTGAGGTCAGGTGATTGTGGAGGAAAGTCCATGAAAGTCAGGACTCCTTGGTCTTCTTTGGTCTTCAAGTAGTTCTTCCAAAGCTTGGAGGTGTGTTTGGGGTCCTTCTCCTGCTGCAGTATGAATCCCTCTCCACAAAGATGCAAACCAGAGGGTACAGCATGTCTCTGAAGAATGGAGTGGTCCTTCCCCTTGGTCAGGGTGTAGTCGATTCACTGTAGGGGTCCAACTCCAGAGCATGCAAAACCCCCCCAGTGGTGGAATATTCCCACCACCATGTTTCACTGTTGGTTTGATCCACTGCGGTATCATTCTCTCTCCTGCTCGTCTCCTTACATACACCCTTCTGTTACTGCCAGAAATCTCATCAGTAAATAGGACTTTTCTTCATCCACAGTAAAATACTGCTATTTCTTAGCCCACCCCAAGAGTTTGGCCTTGTTTCCCCTTCTGAGAAGTGGTTTAGAAACTGCTACTGGTCCTCTGAGACCACTACAAGACAGCCTTCTTTTGACAGGACTTTTGCTGATTGGAGTCTGGTGTTTTTTATTTAGCAGATTCTGTATCTGTGATGAAGTTGCTTTTCTATCTCTCAGGGAACTAAGCTTGATGTACTGATCTTCTGATGGTGTGGTCACTGTTGGTCTGCCTGATCAAGCTTTGGATTCAACTGATCCCGTTTCTGCAAAGCGTTTTAGAGTTCCATGCACTGCCCCCTTAGAAACCTTTAGTCTAGCCATGATTTGACTCTGAGAAAGCCCCTCTTTGCTCAGAATAACAGTTTGACTTCTGACACTTTCACTTAGTTCTGATGCCATGTTTCCCACTATCACAATGCTGCTTAGTGAGCAATGACCTGCTGGAAACTTGAGGCACAGCCATATTTATAACAGGTGAACTCTGGCTGCAAGCTGAGTTCATTGAACGAGCCTCCAATGAGTAGATCATATCCACCTCAGTGTCATCTGAATGCATGCTTCGATGAAAGGGATACAACTCAAAGACATCTGACCTTTTGTACAAAGGAGTTAAGTTGGTCAATGCCACAAATTTGCTTACATTTGATTGCCAACCTAAAAATAGTGCAGAACCAAAATATTTCGTCTTCATTGTATATGTCATAACTTCTTGTGTTTTTAAATGTTTCCCAATCCTCAAACTTTATGATTAAGATAAGATAAGATAAAAGATAATCCTTTATTAATCCCTCAGTGGGGAAATTTGCATTGTTCCAGCAGCATACAGGATAGTGCAATAGAGACATAAGTAGAGAATTAAGCTATAATAAATAAAATTACTAAAACTAAAGAACTGAAATTTACAAATTCACAGAAATAAATAAATAAAGGTAAAGGGATTATACTGTATTGCACATAGAGGTGAGGGTATTGCACCATTGTTACATTCAGAGATATGTGGATTGTCCATTCCGGTTTGTGTGGTCTACTGGGAGCAGGTCTACTGGGAGCAGGTCTGATTGTAGAGCCTGACAGCAGCCGGGAGGAAAGACCTGCAGTACCTCTCCTTCACACACCGCGGGTGAAGCAGCCTGTCACTGAAGGAGCTGCCCAGTGCTGCCAGAGTGTCCTGCATGGGGTGGGACATGTTCTTCCTCAGGGATGATAGCTTAGCCATCATCCGCCTTTCTGCCACCACCTCCACTGAGTCCAGGGGGCATCCCAGAACAGAGCTGGCCTTCTTTATCAGTGTGTCAAGAAACATTTCTTGTCATAACAATATACTATTTATTACGTTATAACGTGATTACTTATATTGTTATAACGTGAAACGTGAATGAGGAAACAGTGTGCGGAGAACAAATAAATTGAGGAATATGGCTCATTTACACAGTTCTGCTTCATGCTTGGGTTGAGACATGGCGAGAAAGTGGATGATATGGTTATAAGGTTGAGGATATATGTGATAAGTAAGAAGGATTTTTAAGTGCATGGGGCTGTACAGAAGGAAGAATAAGTGTCATTGATCAACTGGAGGGACATGGACGTTATACAAGAAGTTATCACCAGGGGTTAAATTGGGATTTGTTATGTAGGGGGGTGAAGCAGGATATAGTCTATGCCACACTGGGTCTGTCCAGTACCACAAGCACAAACACACACTCACTTCACCAGATGAAACAATAAGGGCTCCATGCCTAACAGCACATAGAACCCCATATGAGCCCCAGTGGCACCACACAGTAGAACGCACACTGTTATCAGAATCAGAATCAGAATCAGAAATACTTTATTGATCCCCGGGGGGAAATTGTACAGTACCGGTGCTCCCATTCAAGAGTAGAAAGTAGCATAATTTAGAACTAAAAGTTTGTACAAAATATAAAAATAAGAAATAGAAAATACAAAATATACACATTTACAGTATTTAAGTGAAATGAGGTAAAAATATATACAATGTTACAATGCGCTGTAACAGTCCAGCTAGTAGCAGAGGAGGGAAAAAAGGCAGCTCTCCATGACCCGACAGGCAGGAGGGAGAGCACATAAACCAATCAGCTGATATCAATCACTCTGACAAAACACTCTGAAGTTCTGATGTTCAAGTTCTTACATCACCTCATTTAGGCCTGTGTTCTCTACAGCTACAAAGAAAACATGTTTGTTTCAATTATTAAGACCAAGAAAAGTGTAAAGACATGTACATTGTTATACCCTCCTGCCTGTTGTATGTTGTAATAACGTGAAAGCATCTTGTTATAGCGTGAAAAACATCTTGTTATAACAATATACTTTTCTAGACACATACACACGTGGTACTGATTTCTTTTTTTTTATGGTGTGGCAGCAATATCCTTCCATAATTTACAGCAAGATGAAATAAAAACAATATCATCACACAACTACCACAGGAGAAGAAGCTGTATAGATACCAGGGATAAATGTCCAACATCAAAGAAAGGCTGAGGCATTAATTAAGTTTAAATAAGGAATTAACATCCCCTCAGGATCAACAGGGCCCCGGTGAAGAGGGAGGACAGCTTCAGGTACCTTGGTGTCTGCATCATAGAGGACTTATCATGGTCCTCTCAAGCCAACACCTTGGTGAAGAAAGCCCGTCAACATCTTGACCACCTCAGACGCCTAAGGAACTTCAAGGCTGCCCATCAAGATGCTAAAGACTGCCCATACCTGCAACAATCAGGTCGTATTCATCGGATCGATCTCAGTTTGTACACATTATCGATGAATCCTCCATGAACACCAAAGTAAGTCATGGAGTTCTACAAGGTTCTGTGCTTGGACCACTACTATTCACCTTATATATGCTTCCTTTATGAGATATTATTAGAAAACACTCCATAAATTTTCATTGCTATGCGGATGATACCCAGATATACCTATCGATCAAGCCAGAATAACCTCATCAGTTAGCTAAGCTCCAAGCATGCCTTACAGACATAAAGACCTGGATGACCTGCAATTATCTGATGTTGAACTTGGACAGACAGAAGTTATTGTTCTTGGCCCTGAACACCTCAGAAGCACAGTATCTAATGATATTGTTATTCTAGATGGCATTGCCCTGACCTCCAGCGCCACCGTGAACAAACTTCAAGGCCTTCAAGCCATTTTTCACCTCACCGCAAAAATCAGGAAGATGCTGTGTCAAACAGGATTATTGCAATCTTTATTATTAGGCTGTCCCAATAAGTCCCTGAAGACTCTCCAGCTGATCCAGAATGCTGCGGCATGTGTACTGACTGGAACCAGGAAAAGAGATCATATTTCTCCAGTATTAGCTTCTCTGCACTGGCTCCCTGTAAAATGCGGAATAGAGTTTAAAATCCTTCTCATGACCTACAAAGCTCTTACTAGTCAGGTACCATCATGAGCTCATAGTACCCTATTACCCCACTGGAGCGCTGCGCTCCCAGAATGCAGGGTTGCTTGTGGTTCCTAGAGTCTCCAAAAGCCGAACAGGAGCCAGAGCCTTCAGCTATCAAGCTCCTCTCCTGTGGAATCGGCTCCCAGTTTGGGTCCGGGGGGCAGACACACTCTCTACTTTTAAGAGTAGGCTTAAAACTTTGCTTTTTGAGAACACTTATAGTTAGGGCTGGCTCAGGCCTGCCTGGACCAGCCCCTAGTTATGCTGCTATAGGCCTAGACTGCTGGGGGACTTCCCATGATGCACTGAGCTTTCCTCCTCTCCCTCTCCATCTTTACACATTCATGTCCCTCCAATGCATGTTACTAACTTTATATCTTCCCCGGAGTTTCTTTGTGCTTTCTCGTCTTGCAGGTTCCTGTGGATTGTGGTCCTGGTACGCCTGGCTGCTGCTGCCATGGGTCTGCTTGACTGTCATCGCAACAATTATTATTTTTAGTCATATTTCTGTTACTATTAAAGTTATTGCTATTACTAATTGCTGCTATTATCAGTCATATTTCCATTGTTATAATTGTAGTTGCTATGGCTACTGCTGGTGCTGCTATACATCTGTCTGTCTGTCTGTCTCTGCATCCCTCTCTCTCTCTGTCTCTCTCTCTGTCTCTCGCCCTCCTAGAGTCTGGTCCTGCTCGAGGTTTCTGCCTCTTAAAAGGAAGTTTTTCCTCGCCACTGTCTCCATAGTGCTTGCTCATGGTGGGAACTGTTGGTCTCTCTGTTGGTCTAGACCTGCTCTATTTATATATGTGTCATGAGATGACTTTTGTTGTGATTTGGCACTTTAAATAAAACTGAATTGAATTGAATTGAACCATAGACAGTGTCCTGACAGGCAACATCCCCGCCTGGTCTGGTAACAGCACCAAGAGGGACTGCCTGGCCCTGCAGAGGGAGGTGCGGTCAGAAGAATGCACCATCACATGTGAACTTTACACGTGGAGGTTACAGATACATCTGAATACAAAGTGGAAACTTTGAGGTTGTCAGTTTATTCAGCAGTGAAACAGCAGAAATATTGATTATTGATCAGTTTAATACAACAAACAACGTTTTTACAGTTAATGATTTTATTCAGAGAAAAACAGAAAAAATAATTTCAAACCAACAAACGAAGGCTCAGAGAAAGAAAAGAGTTTAATGTTAAACAATATTAACCTTTAACATCAAAGTTTAATAATCAGACCTGAACTGATGATCAGTTAAGTTTTTCCTGTTGTTTGTCACTGTGATCGGCTTACTGTTGCCATGGTGACCTGAGTCAGCACTGTTGCTATGGTTACCTACAGTTTTACTCTAGCTGTGATCAGATTCAAGTCTTTCCAAAATAAAAGCCTGGTTGATTTCAGTTTATCTGTTCAGAAGAGAATAGGATAACGAATGATAAAAAATACAAAATGTTAAAATAGGGAAAGATAGGAAGTTTGACTAAAAGTTTGAATCCAGAATGTAAAGATGAAGAAGATTAAAATCTAATCTATTTTATGTAAAATGTTTGCCTTTGTAACAGAAACTAAACTAAAAAGTATTTAGATATACATTTAAACTAAAGTTGTTTTTTAATTCAGAACTACATAAAAAAGGGACAAAGAAGAAAAATCAGATAATTTCATTGAAGGTTAAAAAACCATCTTCAGCTCAGCTGTTTACTTTGAGGATCATCTTCACTGATCTCTGATCAGCTGATCACAGCTCATCTTCCTTTGTCACTGAAAGGAAATGACATCGTCAGTCAGGTGAGGGGTTAAAGGTTTTTACAAAATTTCCAGATCATTTTTTTATTCAGTGTCGATCAGCTGATTTTAAAGGTTGTTGAAATGTGTTGTTTCAGTGGAGGACAGAGGAAGGTGGAGTCTAACCTGCAAATCACCTGTCTGACACTCACACAAAGAGTTTTAGTATCCTGCGGCCTGAAAATCTGTTACAGCTCGCCTCTTTACCACGGCAACTAGCAGAGACTGACTATACATGTCTTTGTGTTTTAAACATGTTGAGACTGAACATGAAGTAGTTCGGTCTCTTCTGTTTATGTTCATATCAATAAAACAAACTCACCTGTGACTTGTTTTATATCTTTTTTTATGTTTTATATCTTGTAGGTAAGAGGAATTGCAGTGTTTAGTACAGTGTAGGTTGAATCATGCCTCTCATGTTAATCTCTATTAAGGGACCAGTCTGCTGCCAATCGGCTTGCTACTTTCTCACTATGAGGGGGGCCCAGCTAGTCTCACATAGCCAGAACTGGCACTAAGCCCAGGACGGTGCATTTACAAAACAGTAACACGCAGATAGCAGAAGGGAGGAGAATGAGACTGAAATAGTCAGCCAATGGCAGAATTATCCCAACAGCCTACATCCGGTTAGTCAGTCTACCGCTTAACAAAATCACGACTGTTTGCAGTTCTGGCTCCACAACAGAGGAACGAGCAGAAACTCGACACACCTTCTGTCTCAGACTGAAAACTCATCTGTTCAGATGCACTTTGGCAAATCAAGAAAAATCTCTTATTGTTTCTAAATGTAGCACAAGAAGCTGTTGTACTTGACTATTCTTGCAGAGTTTTGTTTGTATCCACATGGTTGAAATGCACTTGTTGTAAGTCATCAGCTAAATAAATGTGATGTAATGTAATGTTAGTTTTGCTAGCTGTACATTCTGGAAAACAGACAAGCTGAATTCAAGAGGAGGAGCGGGTTGTCACAGTGCTGTTGGCAGCGAAGGACAGCTGGCAGCCGTATTAGCTGTGTGTTTGTTGTGTTGTTGTTGTTGTTGTTGTTGTTGTTCTGCCTTTAACGTCTGTTTTATTTATGTGTGTTTTTGTTTTTTGGTTGTTGAAGTCGTGTTATTTCTTTCGTCCTTTTGTTTGTTTGTTTGTGTTTTTTGTTGTGGTGTTTCTTGTGTTGTGTTGTTGTGGTTACCTTTCTTGACAATGATGTCATCGATGGACTCGACCAGGTGAATCACTCCGACAGCTGAAGCTTCTCCTTTAGAGTTGGTGGCGTGGCACTCATACGATCCTTCTTCTTCTTTGGTCAGAGGGGAGATCTGAAATAAAAACATCATCAGTGATGTTGATTGGTCTAACGGAGAGCAGAAGCCATGACATCACTTCCTGTCACTAAGGTTTTCTGTCGTCAGAGTTTATGACAAAGAACAAAGACATTCAGTTTCACATCATGTAAAACTGTGTTTTTTCATTTTGTTGAACTTTTTCTGGAGCTGTTCCCATCAGCACCGATGAACTACAGACAGGAAGTCAGACAGTATTAAGAGACAGGCTAACGTGTTATTGGTTTGGTCTAAACATGAAGGATTTAATGACGATAAAAAAAAAAAATTGAATCACGTCAGAGTTTGACTTTTGGACATTTTCTGTGTTTATATGAATGTATATTAGTATGTGTTCATGTATTAATGAATGCGTGACACCAACCAGCACCCAGCCGGTCACTTCATGTTTCTCTGGTCCTCCTCTCGTCTGAATCGCCAGGTTGTCTCTGTCTCCAGGAAGAAGCTCCATCCTCTTCTTCCCACTGAGGACCTGAGGAAGACACCCCGGAATTATAATCATCTTCATCTTCAGCAATGGATTTTAGTTTATATTAAAGAGTTTGTTTTGTGCAGTTGGAGTCCGTGAATCTGTAGAAAGTTATGAGGAACACTGACTTCTTGTCTGATTCACAAACAGGCTGCAGCTCGTTCTTCAATCTGCAGGAAAATTACAATCTGATCAACAGAGTCTGAACCTGCTGACAGACATACTGGCGCCTGGACACCTGAAACACCTGAGGCTGCAGGTAACATATGAGCTCATCAGGAGAAGAGTTTGTCTCTTTTTAACCCTCTGAAGTCTTCACCAACATCACATTGTTGTATTTTAATTAATCATTAATCAGTCATAACAGAAATATCATCACATGTGCATGTTAAACAAGTTCTATGAAAATTCATTAAAATGCAGTTTTACAGCAGTGACAAAAACAGATTTCTATATACATATACACACACAAATGTATACATATATACATACATATACACATATACATGTATCCTTTCTTCAGGACTCTGTGAAATCTGATATCAAAGTTTATAATCGTGAAAGTTTCAGACTGTCGGCTCTTCAACGTAGCTTCATTTTCAAACTTTGATTTTTTTTATTTATGAAGCGTTAAACGTTCATCATCAAACTGATACCATATCATCTGACACAGATTAATAACTGTAATCTGTAATAACTGTTAACTAACACGAACCGTCTCGCACACGTAACATTAACACCCTCAGAGTCCTGAACCAGCAGAGTCTACAGGATCAGACTAGTCTGGACTGTGAGTCTTTATTAACTTATTATTATTAACTAATATTGTTAACTCTTTATTGACTTATGATTATTAATTCTGTTATCAATTCTGTATTATTGATGTATTATTGTTAAGTCTTTATTATTAATAGTTTGTATTAACAGTCATTAGTTATCAGTCACTGAAATTGACAATTGGAATCTGAGTTGACTCTGATTAACATGAAAATAATAAATACATGATTCACTAATAAATAACTGTTTTCACTATATTATCAAATGATTCTACTTCTTTAAGTATTGTTTAATATTTTACTCTTGCTCATGAGTTAGTGTCTGTTGTATGATGTGTATTTGTGTTGTTCTATGATATTTATGTATCCGTATATTAAATGAGTCCATCAGAGGATTTGTTTTTATGTATCTTATATTTTATTATTTTTTATTAATATTAATACATGTTATATATATACATATATGCATATATACACATATATACACACGTACATACACACACACACTTATCACCTGTTGTGTTTGTTTGTATGAATCAACCTAAAGACTGACAAATGATTAATAAACTGACCTTTCTTACCTCCATCGTTCTCTTTCTGTATTGAACATTAAAGTTTCTCAGCAGTGAAACAGTTAAACTTTTTATTTACAGATTTATTTCCTGTTTATAATTTCAGGTGGAGCTTGGCAGACTCTTATTGTTTCTGCAAGTAGCAGCAGGAAACAGGAAATCAGCGGAAACAGGAAGACAGACAGAGAGTCGAGATACTGCAGCCCAGAGAAAAAACATCTTTATAATCAGAATCAGAATCAGAATCAGAAATACTTTATTGATCCCCGGGGGAAATTGTACAATATATTTTTATTTCATTTTTATATTTCATATTTATATTTTTTATATTTTATATTTCATCCTGCTGGCTATAAATTCTGAGAATAATATCTATATACATTATATGATATTTCAGGTGAAACTGGCAGACAGAGAATATATGGAGATTTCATCTTTTCTCTTCACGTTTTAAAAAACACAATTTTGTCAAAAGAAAATTCCTTTTAAAGTAACTGATGAGCTGCTGAGTAAACTCACCCTCTTCCAAGTGAGGACAGGTGTGGGCACGCCCACAGCCTCACAGCTGAGGTACACCTGAGAGCCACTCACGTTGTACACTTCACCTGGAGGAGTGACGATGACTGGAGCTACAGACAGATAAACAGAGACAGAATGACAGACACGTCAGTGACAGTCAGCAAAATTAAAGATGATCAACATGAAGTTTGGTTGCAGAGAAGTTTCCACATCAGTCTGAAACAGGTTGCAGGAATCCGTCCATGACGGTCAGTAAAATCAAAGATTATTAACATGACGTTTGGTTGCGCAGACGTTTCCACATCAGTCTGAAACAGGATGAAACAGGTCGCAGGAATCCATCAGAGACAGTAAATCCTCTGTGACCTCAGAGGAATTCAGTTTGCTCTGAGCGTGCTCAGAGTGGGTTTTCATGTAGAAAGGAATTCAGTGTTTTCAGAGGGATGAAGATGGATTATCATCACTCACTGTCTATTACTGTCAGTGGGTTCAGCAGGAAGACATTCAACTTCACTTCAACCATAAAAACACATAATATTCGTTTATTACTGATCTGAGGAAAGGATCTGTGATTTATCTGATTAATACTGAAAATATGATGTAAACTGTAATTATGTTTTGTATTTGTGGTTTACACAGTTTTAATGTTTATACCAAAGTTCATAATGAAATGATTATTTGTTCATCTGAGTTTGAATTCAAATCAAATGTGTAATAAAAATATATTTATACTGCATATACTGAGTCTGAAGGTGTCAGTCAAGAAAAGACTGGAAGCAGAGTGAAACTGTTAGTCTATCTTAGCACAAAGACTGGAAGCAGGTGGAAACTGTTAGCCTAGCTCAGCACAAAGACTGGAAGAAGGGGGAAACTGTTAACCTAGCTTAGCACAAAGACTGGAAACAGGGGGAAACTGTTAGCATAGCTTAGCACAAAGACTGGAGCAGGTGAGAACTGTTAGCCTAGCTTGGCACAAAGACTGGAAGCAGGGGGAAACTGTTAGCGTAGCTTTGCACAAAGACTGGAAGCAGGTGGAAACTGTTAGCCTACCTAGGCACACAGACTGGAAGCAGGTGGAAACTGTTAGCATAGCTTAGCACAAAGACTGGAAATGGGGAAACTCTTAGCGAAGCATAGCACAAATACTAGAAACGGGGGAAACAGTGTACCTAGCTCCATCAGAAGAGAAAATCAGGTTTCGTATGAGTTGTTTTAAGGTGAAGCTGCTTCACAGACAGACAGGCAGAGAGACAGACAGGCAGAGAGAAAGACAGGCAGACAGACAGACAGACAGACTCTCAGCTGACTAAAAACTCCAGTATTAGACTATATCATTATCATCATTATCATTTTGTGTATCTCAGGCTCACCTGTGGCGCAACGGCCCTTGTTCTGGACAGTAATGGGTTGTTTGCCCTCCGTCTCGGCTGTCAGGCTGGCGCCCTTCAGTGAGCAGCCGGTTCTGTACGTCACTCCGTCGGTTCCGCAGACCTCGTAGTTGCTCTTACAGACGCAGACTCCCAGCTTCTTCTTCTTGTCCTCGTCGCTTTTGACGCACTCCAGTCCGGAACCACAGCGGCGCGCTGCCGCGCGGCGCCCGCCACACAGCTCTCCTTCCGCGGCAGCGCACACCGAGCAGCAGCCGCAGGAATCCAACAGAGAGCCGGCAGGGCAGCCCTCCCCCGGGAGAGGAGCGCACTGAGCCGGGTCACACGGTCCGCAGCTCGGACCCGCCAAGACCCGGACAGGGAGGACCGAGAGGAGCGACAGAACCGCAACCACACACAGAAAGACGGTGAAAGACCTCATAATGGTCTAATGGAGATCTCTGATTTGAACTCTACTGGTCTGAACTGTGTCAAGGTCTGAACATACTGAGATGACCTGAACTGCAGACATAGAGCCGCTTAAAGCTGCTGACTCCGCCTCACAAAGACCAAGTACTGATCCCA
This sequence comes from Enoplosus armatus, assembly GCF_043641665.1. NCBI lineage: Eukaryota > Metazoa > Chordata > Actinopteri > Centrarchiformes > Enoplosidae > Enoplosus > Enoplosus armatus. The sequence continues at coordinate 25,668,384 of NC_092189.1, read as the reverse complement.
GACCTGCTCTCAGGGTACGGAGGAACAATACTGACTAAATAATGGGCTATTATAATAATAATAATAATAATAATAATAATAATACCCACTCCCATGACCACATCTCCCCTGTCCTCCAGAACCTCCACTGGCTCCCTGTCCAACAACAGATACAATTCAAAGTCCTTCTCCTAACTCATAAAGCCCTCCATAACCAGGCCCCCTCCTACCTCACTGATACCCCACCATAACCTTCCCGCAGTCTCCGCTCCTCTGATGCTAACCTCCTGTCTCCACCTCACAGGACCAAGCACCGGACCTGGGAGGACAGAGCCTTCTCCATAGGTGCCCCCTCCCACTGGAACTCTCTCCCCAAACACATCTGTGACTGCACCAAACTGCCCATGTTCAAATCATTAATCAAAACTCACCTCTTCAAAAGAGTTTTGAAGAGGTGAGTTTTAATGAGAGTTTTAATGTGTGATTAATGTGATTATTGTGTGTTTATGTTTTTAATATGTTGCTTTTATCACCATTTTAACTTATGTCAAGTGTCTTTGAGTACCATGTAAAGTGCTCTGTGAATAAAATTTATTATTATTACTAATAATAATAATTTGAATAAAAACGTTTTTAAAAAAAGCTAAATGAGTCACCTGATTTGAATAAAACTTTATCTGCAGCTAATTTCTGTGATGTTTCTGCTTCATGAATGGGTTCTTTACCCATTAATTAAGTTTCCTGCTGTTGATCAGTGAACTCCTCAGACAGTTTGTATTTTAAACCTTAATTATATTTAACATTTAAACAGTTTTCTACTGAGCTTCAAAGTGGCAAGTGGAGAAACTTTTTTTTACCACCCTGATAGATGCCAATTAATAATGTAATAATACTAATATCAATAACAGCATTAAATTAAATCATTTGTTATTTCAGTCAAGTAATTAGAAAAATCATTTGGAATAAGGAAAAAAAAAAAAAATTTCAACAAATCAGTTCAGAGTAGAAAATGTCAATGGTAATGTCAAAATGTAACATCATATGAAAAGTTTACATTAAACTGTCGACAAAATGTCAATCTGGTGTCTTTAAACAAGTTCATTAAATCAATCCATTAATTAAATCTGCAGAATATCAACATGTACAGAACAAATGAAATATTGGTGAGTTTAATTAGAAAATGTAAAACCTGTGGATGAGTATTTGTGTATTATATTATATTTTTGTATAATATTATAGTGTTTTATTATTAACATTATTATTAAATTAATGTTTGCACTCTGGTTCGACTTATCACCAGTTTTACTGATTTATGTGAAAACAATATGTCATATTATTACTAAAAGTCACAGCTTCATCACATTCAGGGTCACAGTGACTTATTTTAACTGTTTTATTAACCATTAACCTAACCTTTATTTTTTATTTTCATGGCAGTAATGAGCTTCCATACATCTCACTTTGACATCAGTTTTCTTTCACAGAAAACAGATCAATGGAGATTAATAAAGGTTGATAAAGATGAATGAAGATGAATTACTAAACTGATAATTATCAGTCTGTATTTAACAACAAAATTCAACAGGTCAGATTCTGTTTGTGCTCAGCAGGAAACAAACCAGAATATAAAACCACTACAGACCAAAAAAGTCCAGCACAGACCAGTAGCACTCTGCTTTAGTGATTTTCATGTTTTCACATCTGGTTAAGGATTTGTTTCTCCTGTCAGGTAGTAACTCAATAAATAAAACTCAAATCATCTCTTAAATTAACCATCGGAAGTCGTAAATACGTTAAAACGTTGTGAAAACGTTGTGAAAATGTTTGTCAGCTGGTTGGTGGGAAACTAATAAACAGGAAATGTTCCAGAGTCAAAGGTCACATTTATTCTTCCTGTTATTATTCAAACTCTGTTCAGTTCACACAGAACAGGATGAAACTGCACATACAGAGAATTGAATGTCATCATACTGTAACAGTTTAACGCTTATTAACACTTAATATTACAGTGTTTAATGAATGTTAATGGATCAGCTCACAACAGTTTTAATATTTACACAAACACAAACTGATGAAAGTCTAAACACTGAATGTTCAGTCAGAATACAGACGTCTCATATCAACATAATTATTAATGAACAGATCAATCGATCAATCACTGGATTAATACAACATAATCCGCTGAACAGCATTAAAATAGTTGTGTCTGCAGTTTCAGTTTTCAAACAGTCCAATAAGACAAGGCTACTGCACTTTGATGAACTCATGTTAATTACTGACCCGATATTATATATGAATTATCATATTATATAACAAGACCTGAGCAAAAGTTCTGAAACAGATTAATAGAAAACATGGATACAGTGTATTTGATATATACTTGCAGTACTCAGTGTATTTATTTGCAGTATTTGGTGATGAATGCAGACAGCAAGTCTCTGTATGGAGAGTCTGGTCGGTGAGTTCTGAGTTTGAGGATTTTGTGGATCGCAGGAGAACGAAGGAGGAGGTTATGACTGAATCCAACCAGACTGGAGGTAAACCAGTACAGTGCCATGGACTGGGAGGGAGTAGGAGAAACAGAAAACAAAAATCAGAGCTGCTGGAGGTTTTGGTTCAGGATGCATGAATGTATGGACGCATGAACACATAAACCTTTAGACACGTAGACACATGGATGCATGGACTCATGGACGTATGGACTCGTGGACACATGGACATGTAAACGTATAGATGCATAGACGTATGGACACATGAATATATGAACATGGAATTACACGAACTCATGAAGTGAATGTCTTTGGGTTTGATCGTTAACTCAGATAAAATGAGCCTTCTGAATACATTTCTTTGGGTTGTGGAAAAGGCATTTTTTTCCTTACATTTTATACACAAAACGATTAATGGAGAAAATGCAGATTAATCAATAATAAAAATATTTGTCAGTTGCAGCCATATATTAGACCTGATCCAACATAAAGGAGGACAGTCACACTCAGACTGAGGCCTTTATGACTCAGAGGTGACTCTGGTATGTGTATGTGGACACACAGACCTTATTAGACCTGATCAGACTGGACAGAATCTGGACTGACTCAGGTATTGGTTCAGGTCTCAGTAATCCTTTGAGTTTGAGCTGTAGGCCCTGTTCTCAGACAGATAAAACATGTTTAATCTGATGAACACGTGATGCTGACAGGAATGTGTGAATGTTTAACAGAACTTGACTCGACATGTCTGAGAAAAACTCAGAGATTCATCAACTCAACAAATCTGAACATGAAACCTGCAGAAATATGAAAACTCTGCATCCCTTCTGTCTGGACCTGGTGTAACTCTGTAACCTCCAAACTGAACCAATCAGCTGCTTTGATTTTGTTTTATTTCATACCACAGAAAGACAGACGGTGCCTTTAACTCACTGAGGGGACTGTAGCAGCAATGGGAATCATCAACACTGAGAATCCTCTGATGGAGTTCGTAACAAACCTCTGAAAACGAGACGGGTTGACTCTCTGAAGAGAAAACACCTGAAGAAGAAGAAGAAGAGAGGAGGGTTAGGTTCAATGACATCATCAGGTCAGGTGATCACACAAATGCTGAACAGACTGACCTCTACGATGAGCAGGTTGGTCAGTCCAAGACAGACAGGTAGGATCCAGGTGGAGTCAGGTAAGGTGAGGTCAGGAAACCACAGAACGCCCCCTGCCGCCAGATCAGACTGTAGCGCTGCAGAAAACACAGTCCACTGTTAAAGGAATAAAGTCCTGGTCCAAGACCGATCCAGGGACAGTGTGAGCTTACCGGACTGGCCCAGGCTTATGTTTCGGAGGGCCAAAGAGAGGCTGATCCATAGGGGCAGCTGAACCCAGACCAGCAGACTGGCTTTGAAGGGGTGACAGTTGTCTCTGATGTAGAGCTGAGAAACAATATGACGCAGATTCTTCCGGAACTGGAACCTGAACAGAAACAACAGAAGAACAGAGCAGAGTGGTGTTATTGTTATTTATCACGTTGAGTCCTTTTCCTCTGCAGGAACTTAACAAACTGTAGAACTCCTTAGAACCTGTGAGTCTTTGGTACGAGGTTCTTGTGTTTCCACTGTATTTTACAAACCTGGATGTTTCAGACAGACATCATTAATGCCTGTGTGCCCCCTAGAGACTTCAGGGGCCTTCTTTAAACAAGGACCCACCTACAGATTCTCATCATATCAGTGGATACTGTGCTTCAGGACTTCAGACTGCCATTTCAGGCCCTTGGAGTTGTGGACAGTTAGGGTAATCCAGCAGTGAAATGGTTACTCATCTCCTCTGTTACTCGCTCTGTGCTGAGTCAACATCATATTAGATTGTATAGCTTTTATTTTCGAAACGATCTTCGCGTTAGGGGGTAGCCTCTGTTGCTGCCCTGTTAGCTTAGCCCCAAGCCTAGCTAGATAACAGAGCTGCTACAAGTGACACACCAACAGCCAATCAAGGAGGAAACTTTTTTTTCTCCTGGTCTTTTTTAAAAAAGGTTGAATGAAATGACACATTGTCAGCTATAAATAAATGTTTCTCACCGGCTCCGTTTCTCCGTCCAGCCTCTCTCTCTCGCTCGGACTGAAACTTCGTATCGAAGCCTCTTCGCCAGTTCCGAGATCTCCGCCTGCAGCGCCTCAACCTGCACATCACCTAGAGGTTATTGTGGTTACCACGTAAACTTTAAATTACACTTTCTGTGAGAGTCTGCACAAGAGGGGAGGAGGAGGAGGAGGAGGAGGAGGAGGGGAGGCGACAGGAGAGGAGAGAAGAGAAGAGGAGAGAGGAGAGAAGAGAGGAGAAAAAAGAAGAGAAGAGAAGAGGAGAGAGGACGGGAGAGGAGAGGAGAGGAGAGGAGAGAGGAGGAGAGAGGAGAAGAGAAGAGGAGAGAGGACGGGAGAGGAGAGAAGAGAAGAGAAGAGAGTAGAAGAGGAGAGGAGAGGAGAGAAGAGGGGAGAGGAGAGAGGAGGAGAGAGTAGAAGAGGAGAGAGGAGAGAAGAGAGGAGAGGAGAGAAGAGAAGAGGAGAGGACGGGAGAGGAGGGGAGAGGAGAGGAGAGAGGAGGGGAGAGAAGACTGGAGAGAGGAGGGGAGACAGAAGAGGAGAGAGGAGAAGAGAAGAGAAGAGGCGAGAGGACGGGAGAGGAGAGGAGAGGACAGACGAGAGGAGAGGAGAGGAGAGAAGAGGAGAGGAGAGAAGAGGGGAGAGGAGAGAGGAGGAGAAAGTAGAAGAGGAGAGAGGAGGGGAGAGGAGAGGAGAGAAGAGAGGAGGAGAGAAGAGAGAGGAGAGAGTAGAAGTGGAGAGGAGAGAGTAGAAGAGGAGAGAGGAGGGGAGAGGAGAGGGGAGAGGAAAGAGGAGAGGAGAGGAGAGAAGAGGGGAGAGGAGAGAGAGGAGTCCCTGATCTCAGTTCACACAGTTAAAAACAGGATTCTGACTACTGTGATTTATGTCTCTGGTGTTAATTTTATTATCATCATGTGTGGGGGACTGAGTCAAAATAAACTACAGTGTGTGTGTTCATGGTGATGAAGGAACATGGAACTTCTAACACATCAATGTGAAGAACAAGAACAAGAACAAGAAATATCAGGCCATGATACACTCACAACACTTGTTAGTAAACATTCACTGCTGCTTTGAGTCGGAACATGAAGAGAAATATAAAATATCAGCAGACATCTGACAGCACAAACTGGAGCTTTTGATTGGTCCACTTCATCTGATGGATTAACATCACCTCCTGAGGTCAGATGTTTACAGGATGTACAAACCGTGTACAAAAACTACAAACATAAACTGATCTGTATATAATGTGAATATTCGTGTATTTTATTTTGCCCTTTGTGAAGCACTTTGTAATCACTGATTATGATAAATTATGTATAAATGAACGTTATTATCATGTTATAATATATAAGAGCAGACAGTGTTGATTCTTGACTCGTCTGTCTCTCTGCAGGTGGAGGTGAGGTCTCTCAGTCAGACAGACAAACAGGTAGACAGGTGGCCGCATGTAGCATGCAGGAGGTGAAGCTCACTACACCAACAGTAACACTGCTGCTGCCAGTTTATTAGGAACACCTAAAAACTAGATCTAAAATCAGTCTAAAACAGTCCTCCTTCATGAAGGTTGTAATGTTCATTATAGAGAGGCGTTTCTGTTATTTAGTGAACCCTCATTGCTATAAATTGGGTGGACAAAATGAAACACAGCAGCACAAACTACAGCCTCGGTTAACACAAACTGACACACAAATCTTCATGGAGGATTTCTTACAGGACTGTTGGATTAGATTGACGTAGCTTTAGCAGGTGTTCCTAATAAACTGGACACCGAGTGATTCAGAATGCTGTAGCACGTGTACTCTTCAGGACCTGTACTCCTCCAGGACCCTGAGGAGAGCAGGGAAGATCGCTGCTGACCCCTCCCATCCCGGACACCATCTGTTCGACCCCCTCCCCTCTGGCAGGAGGCTGCGGTCCATCAGGACCAAAACCTCCCGCCACAAAAACAGTTTCTTCCCCTCTGCAGTCAACCTGACAAACTCACATTTTCTCACGTTTGTTATTTATCTTATTTTTATTTTTATTCTTATTTTACCTTTTATATTCTACTTATTTGTTATCGAAACAATAGCACCTTCAGACCACGGCAAATTCCTTGTAATGTATGTTACTTGGCAATAAACAGTTTCTGATTCTGATTCTGATCTGATTCTCAGGAAAAGAGATCATATTTCTCCAGTATTAGCTTCTCTGTACTGGCTCCCTGTAAAATGCAAAATAGAGTTTAAAATCCTTCTCCTCACCTACAAAGCTCTTACTGGTCAGGTACCATCATATCTTAAAGAGCTCATAGTACCCTATTACCCCACTAGAGTGCTGCGCTCCCAGAATGCAGGGTTGCTTATGGTTCCTTGAGTCTCCAAAAGCAGAACAGGAGCCAGAGCCTTCAGCTATCAAGCTCCTCTCCTGTGGAACCAGCTCCCAGTTTGGGTCCGGGGGGCAGACACACTCTCTACTTTAGTGGACTTAGTAGGCTTAAAACTTTGCTTTTTGATAACGCTTATAGTTAGGGCTGGCTCAGGCCTGCCTGGACCAGCCTCTAGTTATGCTGCTACAGGCCTAGACTGCTGGAGGACTTCCCATGATGCACTGAGCTTTCCTCCTTTCCTTATACTTTAATAAGTAGTTCTAAACAGTGTTGAAGGCAAACAACAGGTTAAACTGAATTAAAATGTAGAAAAAAAACACACATCGTGTCTTTAATTCCAGCTATTCCTTGTGATTGGTTGCTGTAGGTATCAGTTAGTGCCACCTGTGGTAATTGGTCGTAGGTAAAAAAGAGAACGGACGAGGGCGGGAAGAAGAAAAAAAACAGAGGACAGGGAGGGAGAGAGGGAAGAAGAAAAAAGAGAGAGCAGCACAGAGAGAGAGAAGTACAGAGAAACTACACTAGATAGCGGGTGAATGTTTTAGTAAGCTGAACAAACATAAATAAAATTGAATTGAATTGAACAGCAGTGACCTGATCAGGATCAGTTACTGTAAACACATGTTGGTTTAAATAAACCTGTGAAGGAGATTAATTGATTAGCCGATTGACAGATGGTTAATCTGCAACTATTCTAATAATCAATTAAAAGTTTAAAAAGTAATTTTTCAAATAAACATTAGTTGGTGTCAGATAGCATCAAATAATTTATTAAAACCAAACTTATCACAAAAATCAGCGTGATAAGAACTACCTGAAATGACAGAAACCAAATATATTTGATATGTACTTTGATTTTTTAGTTTGACCCATGTCCCATCAGCTAACATGGAGGGGGTGGGGCTCATGACCTATACTGCAGCCAGCCACCAGGGGGCGATCGAGACGTTATGGCTTCACATCTTTATAAGCAGTCTATCTATGGTTTGACGACATCAACATCAACCTTTGCCCCTCCATGTTTCCATTTTTGACTTATCAATTTATTTTTACACTTATAGACTAATCAATCAGTTAATTGATCATCAGACTAATTTAAATATAGTTGCAGCTCTTGTTAACCCTTTCATCCTCTCATGTCCCCTGTCCCTCACCTTGGCGATGATGACCATCTGGTAGACAGCGAACGGCAGAGTGATGAGCGTCCTGACTGACAGCGTTGCCACGACGATGTTCAGCCACCACGGCAGCCCGCTCACCTGCTGCACGCTCACCAAAAAGTGTTCACATGCGTGGACTGGAGCTGAGTCCGAGAGGCTGCTGTACCAGCCGGCTGAACCTGTACCTGCACCTGCACTATCATCACCACCACCCCCTGAGAGCCTCCTGACACCCGATGATGTCCTCAGACCTGACGGCGTCCCTACTCCTGACAAGGTCCCAACACCTGAGAGCCTCCTGACACCCAACGTTGTCCTCAGACCTGACGGCGCCCCGACTCCTGACAAGGTCCCAACACCTGAGAGCCTTCTGATTCCTAACGGTGTCCGGACACCTGACTTCCTGTTGAACACAGCAGAATAGACTCCTCGTAGAGGACGCTGCAGGAGGCGGAGCTGCAGGACACCGGACCTCGCTGACCCCCCTACACTCCACATGGTGCCCCCCCTGAAATATGAAGAGACAAACAGGACTGTGGATTAAAGACAAGTTCATGATCCTGAAACTGCCCTGAAACTTAAGAAAACAACCGGTCAGTGAGGACATTTAACAGCTTCATCATCAGAGAGTCCAAAACAGACCATTACAGACCCACACAGACCATCACAGTGCGACACAGACAGTCACAGACCAACAGAGATCATCACAGACCGACACAGTCCAACACAGACTGACACAGACCAGTGCAGACCAGTACAGACAATACAGTACAACTAAGTCCAACACGGTCCGAAACAGCCCGACACAGACAGCACAGACCAGAGTACAGTAAACAGGGCGTCAATATGATCAGAGCTGTTTTAGCTTTGAATTTAACTAAAACTAATGCAGAAGAGTTTCAGTTCAGTGCACATTATTATTATTGTTATTCTTTCTTTATTTAAAGATATTTTTGTTGGATAGTGACAGACGACAGACGACACAGTCTGACATAGACCATCACAGACTAACACAGTCAAACATATCAGAGACTAACAGACACAGATTAACACAGACCATAACAGTCTGGCACAGACCAACACAAGATGAACTGCGCCTCGCCTGGAAAGTGGACGAGATCAGGCGGCGGCAGCAGGGGGTGCTGACATAAACCTGCAGTCAAGTCAGACAATTTCTAGCAGCCTTCAGAGAATATACAGGACGTCACAGAGATATTGACTTCCTGTTAGATCCACCTGGAGGATACTTGTAGTTTGCAGACCATGTTCAGACTTGATTAATAATTAATCTCACTAATATAACAAATAGAAAAACAAACTTAAACCAATGAATTGATACTTTTTAGGTTCAAGGTTTTAGGTCATACAAAGTGGATTTCCCAAAACAATAAATTAACTTTTTACAGTGGTCTAAGTTTGTCCATCATAACTTTATATTTGTTCAACGATGCCACTGTTACAACTGAGCAGAGAATCAGAGAAGGATAGGGCCGATTTTAACCATTGGAAATCATATTTATTGAATAAGTATAGTCTGCTTAGAACACGTATGTAAAGGCACATCCTTTAAAACTGAACAACTGAATCAACAGTCCAAATGTTCTCACAGCTGCAGACAGAAGCTGCACACGGAGAACCTACAGTTATGACTACAAGACACAAGTGTCCTTCAGTGAGAGACATTAGGCAAAGTGTTATTCTTTAATAGGTTTTCTGCTGCTTCACAATAGTTACAACCTGGAATTCTTCGACTAAACATATTCCACGGCCATTCTTTGCGCTGGGACCTCTGACACACCGACCAAATGATAGAAAACGTACCTCAAAACCTGTTGCACACGTTTTCAAGGAAACATGTCATTCAACCCAGAAACCGTAGTAAAACGGTGCACACCAAGCCCCCAGGAAGTGCGCCAGGCTGTAAAGCCATTTTCAGTGTATAGTTATATATAGTATAACCCATAGTGTAATACAATCGATGATCAGTATCATGCTGTGTCTCAATTCAGGGGCTGCATCCTTCGAAGGACGCGGCCTATGAAGGTGTGTCTTTCGTAGGCTGCAAAGGCTGAACCGAGCGTTGTTAAATGAGACAGTCTGGTCTACAGAGGATTTCCTATTTGCGTCACCAGCTTACCCTTGCATCACGAAGCGCAGCTCCTGTTGCCTAGCAGCTGCAGTTGACTATCGGCACACAACAAATAAAAATGGAGCCAGACATTTTATTTTTTTTGTTAAACAATTTATTGGAAGAAATGGAGATGCTTAACGGCCTCCGACACCAGCACCGGCACTTGATGTATCTCAGGCTGAGAGAGGACCATGGCCAGGTAAACAGTGGTGGAAAATAACTAGTAACAATATTTTGACACTGTGGTATTACTACTCAAGTAAAAGATCTGAGTACTTCTTCTAAGATCGGTCAAGTTGTGTACTTTTAGCCAACAGAAATGTTAACAAACATTATCTGGTTAACAATAGTTACTTTTAACATACTTACAATAACAATACTTACATATATAGGTGTAATCACTTGGGACGACATCTCTCCAATGATCACCGGCGCACAATGAATCATGAGATTGGTTGGGCCGCAAAGGATCCAGCTGTTGGATCCTCCAAATTCAGGAAAATAAGGCCGCATTTCTCTGCCACATTTAAAGAAGCCTTCAAAATGGGACAGCCTTGTCACACCGCTGTGACGCGTTCAGCCTTCAAATGCAGCCTTCGAAGGATGCGGCCCCCAAATTGAGACACAGCTTCAGAAAGCCAAGCCTTCTGTGACATCACAAGAAGCCCTTTGGAACATTGTCAGATCATGCTGGGATAACATGGGTCATCAAGTTTGGCACAAACCTGTGGAGTCCATGCCAGCTGGACTGCATGCTGTCATTAAAGCAAAAGGAGGACATACCAAAGACTAAGAGTCTCTGAGATCCCTGAACATCTTTCAAAGATTCAACTTTTCACTCAAATTGTTGAGCTGATATTATCATTTGTAATGAAAACAAATAGTATTACATTCAAACAAATGCAAAAAAAGAATCTTGACTAGTGGTCTCAGACTTTTGGACTCCACTGTACCTTTAACTGTTGACAAATTCTCAAAACGACCATCATAACGTTATACTGGAAAACATGAACAATTACTACAGCTAAAATATATTGACCTTCAAATGGACTAAATGATGTCCAACAACAAAAGTCTCCTCAGATGGGGGATCTGTATTCTGATATCAATGTAGTATCTTGCATCAATAGATGCCCAAACGGGCTCACAAGGCAGACAATCAGTTTCCATTAGACCAAGTATACAAATTAAAACATATGTATGAGTGTATATACATACATAGTATATTCAGTCCACCTTCATACTCAACGTGAATCAATTAAACTGATCTCATCTAGTTTGCCTAATTCTCTATCCTGGAAACCAGACACATCAGCGAGTTCATGTTTTATTTGCTCTGGAAGATGCCAGGCCAGTAATCTTTTGTTTTTAGGCCACTGATCGTCCACTCAGTCCAGCTTCTCATTTTCGTCATGAACGTGCACTGCGAGCACGCGCTGAGACGGTTACTGCTACGTCCTGCAAACCCACGGCCATCCGGGTGAAATACCACGTTGTTAAGGAGTCGCAGTCTTAAACACACTGAAACCTAACGTACCTGTGTGACGTCAGCCGACAGGTGGCCTGCACCCGGGTCTCTGCTGTTTAAACAGTCCGTGTTTCAGAGCAGAGGAGAGTGACTCATTAAAACTCTGACTGTATTCTGTATTCTGTATTCTTTCACCTTCATCCCTCCATTAACCGGCAGCAGAGCGTCCCACAGATATGACGCCACACTGTTTACCGTCGCGTGTCGGGTAAATATGACGTCTTAGAGATGCCGTTAAAAAAGAAACCTTTCCGTAAATAAAAGCTGTTAAAATTCCCTACTGGAATAATCTTACTTAAGACCTGGAATGGATTAAATATCTGAATATAATTAAGGTTAAAGAAGTGACTTTTAAAATGATTCATCAAGGTATTTCTACAAAGACATAAAAAGGACATTGATGTGGACTGGTTCCAGAAGATTTATTTCATCTATGTTGGCCTTGTCCCCACTCTTGTATTTTTTGGCAAGATGTCTGTACATTTATTTCCCAATATATTGATTGTGAATCTTCCCTTTCCTATTAAAATGTAATATTTGGCTTTTTTTACTTACTCCTCTGCCAAATGAAAATAATACTATCATCAATTTTATTTTATTACTTGCAAACTCATATATTCAACCCTAACCCTATATACAAGTTTTCCAATCATATGAAAATGAAATCAAACAATACATTACATCAATCCTATATTCTAAAAATAGGAAAGCTATTAAAACCTTGAATTTATGTACCCTGTATAACATTTCCATATGAGCTGATTTATTTATTTCTGTCAGTGTTCTGATTGTAATTCTGTATGCTCACCAAGCTGTTTATTAATAAAATGCTAAAAAAAAAAAAAAAGCTATTAAATTTGAATGTATGTACCCTGTTTAACATCTCTGTGAGAGCTGATTTATATGTATGTATTTTCTATATGTTCACCAAGCTGTTTGTTAATAAAACCAATATACATTAATTAAGTTAAAAATAAAATAAAAACATTGTTCATGTTTAAGAGAAAACAGTAAGTCCCCGTCGCTACATGAAACAACATCAACAACCTCCGAGCTAGCAGCCTACACGCTGAAAATGGCAGGTTTTGACAAAGATTTGGTCGGTGGTTTTAACGGGTCCAGTGAGCTCCTCCAGAGCTGAAGTATAGGTAGGCTTCACTTCCAGGACACCTTTGACCCAGTTATGTTCGTCTTTTCTAACAGAATAACTTGTAAAATCACATCGTCCCCTCAGTATTTTAGCCGCTGCATCCTGGACTTAGCTCCGCCCAAGACGATTGTGATTGGTTCAAGGAAAAATAAACAAGCCAGGGCGTTTTTATCTTCTATCCCAGAATGACGAGTAAAATCTGAATTTGTAAAGTAACTGAAGCTGTAAATGGTAAATGGTAAATGATCTCACTTATATAGCGCCTTTCAACCTTCACGGTTCCCAAAGCGCTTTACAGCTAAGTCTCATTCACCCATTCACTCACACATTCACACACCAATGGCGACCAAGCTGCCATGCAAGGTGCTGGTCTCCATCGGGAGCAACTTAGGGTTCAGTGTCTTGCTCAAGGACACTTCGACATGACGGGGGCAGCCGGGGATCGACCCCCAACCCGCTCTAACCAGCTTTACCTCCCGTGCGACAGTGCTAACCACCATGCCGCCCAAGACAAGCTGTCAGACAAATGTAGTGTAAAAATGTAAATGTAGTAGAAGTATAAAGTAACAGAGAAGATAAATACTCAAGTAAAGTACAAGTACCTCAAAACAGTATTTAAACACAGTACTTGAGTAATTGCTTTTGCTATTTTATTATGAAGTGTCTACCCGGAAGTGCTGTAGTGGTTAATCGTGTTTCCAGACAAATCGGTCCCCACAGACGGTAGACATGGCGGAGTACAGCCAGGCCGGCCTCCTGGCGGCTCTGCTCCTCTTCACGGCCCTCACGGTCCGGGACGTTTATCTCGGAAGATCAAGCCCGCAACGCGGACACCTGTCGACCGAGAGCCCTGGCCTCTCCCCGGACACCCTGCCGGACACAGATTCCGGGAAACCCGCAAAGTCTTCACTGTACACCGGGCCCGTGCTCAAGTTCCAGTACTGGTGAGTTAGTTAGCACGGAGCCTAGCTGCTAAGTATTGTCTGTGGTTACGGGAGCTGTGCTAACAACGAGCTAACAGTTAGCATCATAAAATAATCTCTCTGAAGAACATTGATATTAGAGAAAGTGTTTTTCTGACTGAACATTAAAAACGTAGAAACGGCTAATTGATGTTTTAAAATGTGTTTAAATCGGTTATTAATACATTTAAACTGTTTGTCCAGTTTATTTTTGTAAATCTCATTGTGCACAAAATGGTTTCCTGTTAAATTCATAACCTGGTTCAAAGCTACAGGGTTTTAGAAATGCTGAGCTCCTCCAGATGTTACAGCACCCTCATAAAACTGTATGTCCTGTCATAGTTTATATCAATTTAACGGTTAGGGTTATTACACGGTGTATTCTGTAAAAGCTATACATGCTGCTTTAAAAACCAAAGTTTATACAGTGTAAGATGTTAAACAGACACGATCATACTGTACTTGTTATTTTAGTGATAGCAGATTTAGTAATCCTTCTGACCCATGTTTTATTTTTATTCTCAAATATTAAAATGTACATTTTCCGTCATTATGGTGGCTTCAGTGTTTCCCACAGGTTGAGGAATTACTTGTGGTGGAGCGGCATGTGACGGCCGGGTTCAGTAATAAAATAGTCAAACAAATGTATATGAACAACTCAGAGAGACGTTACGTTAGTTAGCGGGCTCAACTACCCTCCTAAGTTAAAATAAGATAAGAATAAGAAGAACGTTAACACATAACACAAAACGGTTCGGTATGTACCTTGAAAATAACATTTTTGTTATTTATTTTGAAAAAACATTCAATTGTGGCTCATTGGCCATAATTCTTACTTTAACAGTTAATGCATATTTTCAATAAAAAAATAACACAAATGTCAGTAATGCTCAATCCAAGACTCAAGCACCTTGACCAGATGTGTAAATTCTGTATTCTGGGGCTAATGCAAAATATTAATAGCCTGAGGTTAGATTGGGATTTGTTAAACTGGGCTCAGACTACAGGAGTTTTGGGCTGATTTATCCCCGATTCACCCCTCCTGACAATTGGAGGAGAGATCTGGTCTGGGACCTTGGTCGGTACCAATGTTCAGCCCAGATTATCTGGTAATGTGAGGGGTTTACAGATCTAGTCTTAAACCTCCCAAACTACTCACAGGCTCATCTGGGCCGCCCTGGTCATTCAAATATGTTTGATATTTAGGAGTTAAAATCTGGATGATTACGCCGGTACATCCCGAGCGGGACCACAATAGCTAATGAGAGCGACCAATCTACAAGGAGACGGAAGCTACATGTTTATTTTATAAACATTAGTCAATTGGTCATCATTATCCATGCACAGAACTTTGCACTGGTATAACTTCATTTATAAATCCATCCTCAGAATGCTGCCCACTTATTTATCCACTTACATGTCACGTAAACAGTGCTGCCATAGCCTACACTCCCAGGGCATCACCACTCTCTCCATCCTCTCAGACTGTACAGAATTTGGTAAAAAGTCCTTCCCCTATTCTGCCCCCTCAGCCTGGAACACACTACTGCAGAAACTGAAGCTGTCCAGTATGATTCCCGTAAGGGATTTTAAACTACTCTTTAAAATGTAAATAAAACCAATATACCAATAAACTAATCTGGAGAGAGCGTCTGCGGGGGTTTGCTCTTGCACATTTTAAAAAACGTACTTTCACCTACCTACCTACGACTACTTTTTTTTGGCACTTTTATGATATGTGTTCTATTTCTGTCTTTCCAACTTTGTGTTGTACTGTTGACCGTGTCTTGAGAATGAGAGGTTACCTGTTTAAATAAAGGTAAAAAATATTTAAGAGGCTAGATTTATCAAGAACTTTGTTGCACCAGTAACTGAGCTGAATGATGTACATGTTTATTAGCAGATAGAGCGTTGGAGGTGAGATCCCATCACAGGTGGTCATAGGTTGTTAATGCCAGGGTTGCACAGGGCCACAGTTCAGATAACGGAACCTTTTTTCAATGGGGGGCAGTTAATCATGTTGGATATCACCTGACCTCACCTGACAGGTGTGTCTCCTCTGTATATTTTCAGTATCTCCTGAGGTTACAGTAAAGTGTTCCAGGAGTACTCTCGAGCCATTGGACAGCTGTACCCGGACATCCGCATCGAGGGCGAAAACTACCCCCCAACCCCCTTCAACAGGTGAGCTCTGACCTGTGATGTCAGACAGTTTAAAAGCTGATGATTCTCACGAAGTTCAGCAGAAATCTGTCTCCAAGTGTGTTTAAGTACTTTTTAAAGTACTGTTTAAAGTTTTAATCCTGTCCACGAGCTGCAGTGCCACCTGCTGACCGTGTCAGAGAGTCAGTTAATCTGACTCTAGACTGGAAAATTAACCCTTTCAGTCTCCATTTCTCTGCCTCCCAGAGTCTCATCAGCTTCAGGTTTGGATTTACTTTTTAAGATCCTAAATTGTATAATGAGCCTAATAATAATTGATCATGAATAATTAAAATATTAAAGAGGTATGATGGATTATATATGTGTTTAATAACAGAGAAATAGTTTGAGGTGTTGTTACCATCACAGTATGAAGTATATCCATAGAAACGGCTCCGGTCTCTCCTCAGATGTTTTGGTAACCTGATCTCCTACTTGAAGCTCCTCTCCATCCTGCTCGTCGTCAGCGGTCAGAATCCCTTCATCCTCCTCGGCCTCGATACTCCCAGAGCCTGGACCTGGAGTCAGGACAACAAGGTACATATTACCAACGCAACAGATGCTTCAGTCTGTTACAATGGCAACAGATTTAACCCCGTCGCTGTTTCTGTTGTTCGTCAGATCTTCTCCTGTCTGATGGCCTTCTTCCTCTGTAACATGATGGAGACTCACTTCCTGTCTACTGGTGCCTTCGAGGTCACGCTGAACGGTAAGTTCTGATTGGAGGAGGACAGGTAGAGGCAGTAAAGGTTAGAAGAAGGTAGAGGTAGGAAGTACAGGAGGAAAGAAGGAGGAGGAGAGGTGGTGGAATACAAGGAGGTAGTGAAGGAGATGAGAAGGTGGAGATGAGGAGGACGTAGCAGGTGTGTTGAATATATTACTTATTTCTAACAGCACAGCTATAGCAGGGTCTTATAAAGAATCTGACAATGTACAATCTTGGAATGTTTTCAACAACAACAAACAACAGCAAAGTTTTTGCACTCAACAAAAAACATGAATAGGTCCTGATTGGCTCCTGATTCTTATAGCCTTGGAAAACTGGGCACATTTCAACAACAAAACTAATTAAAACTAAAAATATCAAAGTTTTTGCACTTTTTTACAAAGAAATTATTCAAGTCCTGATTGGCTCCTGTGTTAGATCAACCAAGAGATCCAAACCGATCACTTTAAGGGGAAAAATCACTTGATGCATAACATTAGCTTTTAATTGTGTCCTCTCCTTCATGAGGACTGCAGTCAAAGACTGGCTCAGTGAAAGCAAGCAAAGTAGTATTGTCACCGTGTTGCATTAAAGCAGGGGTTCCCAAACGTTTTCAGCTCAAGACCCAAAAGAGAAATTTGGTGTCTCCCTGGGACCCAAATTTGTAGATGCTATGGCAATTAATGATATATTTGTACATTTATAAACTACTGATAAAGAACACAACAAAGCTTGAATTTTAAATGTATCTGAAATTGTATTGTATTTGAATTTGGTCTGATGCCTTCAGTGCTGCTCTGTTCCCTTTGAATGCCTGGTAGATGACAGAAATATTGTCATTAATAATAACCACTCTCACTTGTAACTACCACATTAGTCACACATGCACGCACGTGCACACACAGGATATCTGACATTTGCATGGAAACTGAGTGACACACACACAACTAATACAAATGTAACACACATATACTGACTTTTCCACCATCTAAACAATGTTGAATAAATGCACTTTGCTGCCTAATCCACATTAGGGGCAAGCCTGCGAGTTGGAATGTCAACCACAGCTTACACTGATAAGTAATGTTAGCTAGCCAGCAACACACACTAGTCACCAACAGACGCACGAAACAAACAATTCAAATGCTACACAAACACAACTGACTCACTTTTCTGCTGTCAAAACACTGTCTCTTCTTTGCACAGGAAAGATTCTTTCAATCATGCACGCAATCCAGAGAAAGGGACTCACAACCCTAACACTCAATGTTACCTCAGCCAGAGAGCGCGAACATGTTTTCAGGTCCAGGTTTGCGAGAAGAGAGAAGGAGCGAGAGACAGAGAAGGGGGGGGGGGGGGGGTAAACAGACGGTAAACAGCCCCTCACACAGCATCTGAGCTGAACTGACCAGCGTAGCAAAAAAGAATGAATGAATTAATGAATTTACATATCATAGTTCATATCATTGTTATCATTTTACTCTGCCAATTGGCGACCCAATAAATACAGGTCCTTGTCCCATTTTGGTTCGTGACCCTAAGTTCAAGAAAGACTGCATTGAACTATTGAGTCTCCAGTGACTCGGTGTTTACTTCTGCTTGAAGTAACATTTACATTATCGATATCCGGTTGTTCTTGTTTTAACGATGTTATCGAGTCCGGCTGTGCTTCTTAGACCAGAGGCTAGGCTAACGTTGTTGACTCTGTGGAGCTGCAAATGTTAGACAATAAAGGCGATGGCAATGAGGAAGAGACTTCTGAGGTTTTTTGGCTTTTTATTTATTATCCCTAAATGTCTCAAAGGAAGAGTCTGTGTTACTGACTGTTTGGCTAGCTAGCTACGGTCGCTAGGTAACATTAGCTTGCGATAGTCGTAACTGTGTTTTTGGTCCCCCTATCTCAGACGTCCCCTTGTGGTCGAAGCTTCAGTCAGGTTACGTACCGAACATCCAGGAGATCTTCCAGATCCTCGACAACCACCTGAAGTTGAACCAGGTGGATCCCATGAGCTTCTCCTCCACTTAGAGCTGCACACACAGGTAAACACTCTCAGGTAAACGCAGACAGTACTACGAAGCAGGATTTGAGGTGAGCGAGGTACCTTCAGGGTTAACCCTGTGTTTTCAGGTTTACAATGGTGGTTCACTTCTTACTGGGGTACATCACCATGGTAACTTATGCTGCACACTGCTCCGGAGCAGGTTATGTTTCAGATATCAGATCAACTCGTATGAAAGCACCGTCTACTGACCAATCGGCTCTCTTGTAAAACGACATCACCAATCATAGAAGATCCCGTGGAGCTTGGGGGGGAACATGAGAGGGTCTCTTAGGGGGACAGACTGTTCAGAGACCAGCAGCCCTTTGTCTTTCCCTGACGGTGTTTAATATGAGAGATATAGATTCTGGTCGGAGGGAACGACTCCTGTTTACTGATATCATCCTCCAGCAGAGACTGACTGAAGCACTGAAGCCTCGTACTTGTTGTTCTCAGAAGATATGAAAATAAGCCTACTCACCGCTTTGAACCATGTTTTTATATTTGTTTTATTTGCTCCGTCTGAAACTCCGGGTCTGCAGCTGACAGAATAAGACTAAAACTGTCCAACACGCCTCAGCAACACATGAATTTAATAGAACACACAAAGACAGTCAGATCTCCTCGTGCCCTAATGATGGGGCAGCGATATTAGAAGCCTTCAGTCGCGTGGACACGTGAACATGCTCGTGGCTGGATTGTGAAACCCTGGGTTGACTCACCGAGTTGATAGCGACCACTGTGTGACCACTCAGCGTGATGCAGCTGTTAGTGAAGCCAGTTGAGGAGAAGATGTCCTGGTGTGCTGAACCTGCTTCGTAGTACAGGCCTCTGGTGTTCAATGACATCACATTGACCCTGTCACCTGTCTGTCTCTTACCTGTTTGTCTCTCTCCTCAGCCGTTCTGCGTTCAGGTGTCCCGGCTCAGTGGGATGTTCAGCCGCTGGCGTTCATGAAGGTTCGGCCTTAAAGCAGAATCTGCGGGGCCCAGCCGGATGTCACCCGCCACGGAACGAGCGCTCCCTCTGCCCCGGATCACAGCTCAACACTACAGCACCCTTAATGCACCTGTCAGCACTGGTGTAGTCAGCTGTACTCCCAGATTGATGACTCTACTGGTTTCTGTTGGTTCAGTTTGATTTTATTTATTTAGTTTGAGGTTCAGCAGGAACAGAATAAAACTATGGTACCACTGTTAGCTTCATGCTAATTGGTCACTGTCTGGACAGGAAATACCAGACAGGAAACTGAGAAATAAACAGAAAGTAATGAATAATTCAAATTTGGTTCATGTAACAAATGATCACCTTTACTGTTAAGTTATTTTTGAATGAATGTCGTCAATTTGAGTCTGTAAAATGTCAGAAATAAGAATAAAACTCATCAGAGGTTTCAGTTTCTGACTTACAGTTCACAACATGAAACCAGCGTGAGGCTTTTAATTTATAAACAAAAAATGATCTGTGTTTTTCTTTGGTAACTGAGGAAAGTAAACAGATTGAAACTTATCAGTTTGTTAAACTTTTTCAGTCCAGTTAATAATATAATTTATTATAACTATAATATAATTAATGGATTTGTGTTTTGAACTTTTCTTTCTACTGGTTTCGACTGAGTTCTGGTTTCTACTGGTCTCTGTTTCTGATATTTCTGTATATCTTCATCTTAAAGTCCCCGATTTATATTGGTTTTATTGTTAAAGTTGTAAGGTGTTATAAATATGTTTGTAAAATTATATTTACCATATTAAACAGTAAAATGTATCTGTTTCACACAGAAACCAGAACTACTTTCTAGTGAAAAAGTCATATTTTATTATTGGTAAAATACTTCATTTATCATTTATTGGTCAGAAACAGTCAAATCAGGTTTTTATTGATCAGAAAGCGTAATCGGTAATAATCACTGAATCCTCAAACATTTTATTCCAATAACGATATCAGACTGCAGCAGTTTGACTGAACTGATGAATCTGAAGTAAACAGACGAAGTGAGACAAACAGCGACCGCAGAACACCTGAAACACAAAACACAGGTGTTCGGTATTTACCTGTCCTGCATGATTCAGTTTTTATCTTAACACTGTTTACTCTTGTTCACCTGAAAGTTTACCTGGTAACAGGTCAGAGTTTACCTGAGGCCTGAACTACAAAGCAGGTTCACTAACAGCCTGCTCCAGAGCAGGTTATGTTTGCAGCATAAGTTACCACGGTGATTTACCACGGTAAGAAGTGAACCACCGTTGTAACCCTGAAAACACAGGGTTAACCCTGAAGGTACCTCACTGACCTCAAATCCTACTTCATAGTACAGGCCTCTTGTCACAGGTGAGTGTTTACCTTGTCACAGTTTCTGCACAGATGTTTCATGATTTGGACTCTGAGTTTGTCTGAACAGAAGCTGCAGGATTCAACAGCACGAACTGCAGAAACAACAAAGACAGGTTACAGCATGATTCACCTCACCTGCAGTTCACCTGAGGCCTGTACTAGGAAGCAGGTTGAACATACCTAAGACATCTTTCCATTATCTGGCTTCACTGAGCCAAACAACCACGGTCTCGCTAAGCGGTCAGACAACGATGGTTGTCAACTCGTTGAGTTAACCCAGGGTTTCACAATCCAGCTGCGAGCATGTTCATGTGAAAGGGGCGGGGTTTGCAGCATCTGACCAATCACATTCATGGACACGTTTACTGGCAGCAGAGCTTCATATTTTACAACCGGAGAGCAAACTACAATATTAGACAAAGAAGAAGAAGTTAAACACATCATCCAGGCTGAAAGCAGCACAGCTGCAGCTGCCAGATGCAGGAAGGACAGCTGGAAAACAATCCCCACTGTGTGACTGAAGGCTTCTAATATCACTGCCCCATCATTAGGGCACGAGGAGATCTGACTGACACATTTGTGTGTTCTTTTAAATTCATGTGTTGCTGAGGCGTGTTGGACAGTTTTAGTCTTATTCTGTCAGCTGCAGCCCCAGAGTTTCAGATGGAGCAAATAAAACATAAATATAAAAACATGGTTCAAACCGGTGAGAAGGCTTACTTTCATATCTTCTAAGAACAACAAGTACGAGGCTTCAGTGCTTCAGTCAGTCTCTGCTGGAGGATGATATCAATTAACAGGAGTCATTCCCTCCGACCAGAATCTATATCTCTCATATTAAACACCGTCAGGGAAAGACAAAGGGCTGCTGGTCTCTGAACAGTCTGTCCCCCTAAGAGACCCTCTCATGATCCGCCCCGAGCTCCACGGGATCTTCTATGATTGGTGATGCCATTTTCAAAGAGAGCTGATTGGTCAGTAGGTGGTGCTTTTAAACGAGTTGAACTGCTCCGGAGCAGGTTATGTTTGCAGCATAAGTTACAATGGAACCACGTCGATAACCCTGAAAACATAGGGTTAACCCTGAAGGTACCTTGCTGACCTCACACCCTGCTTCGTATTACAGACCTCTGGACAGACTCAGGTGAATGAAGATATTATACATCTTGATCAGTTAAATATATACAAGGAAATGTGGAGTCTGGTATCTGAGACTATTACCTGTCCTCTTACTGCAGGTGGTAGAGTCAAACACCTTCGTCAGGATAAAGCTCAGATCCACAGAACAGAGAGTCTGCAGTTCACCTGACACATGTGGACAGGTGAGAACGGGTGTAGACAGGTAAGGACAGGTGGAGGTAACATCCTATGTGTGTTGGAATATTTAAATCAACACTCACTCACCTGCGATCATCTCACAGAGCTGCTGCAGGTGATCATTGGTGTTGTTGCCATGCAAACAGATAGTGTTGTGGTTGAGCTGGGAGTTGAAGGTTTTTACTTCCTCTTCCTGTTTCCTGTTCAGTACAGTCTGTGGAAAGAATTTATTTAAAAAACAGTTCAGAACTTTATTCAAAATTAGAAATGGTTAAATATTCTGAGGGAAATGCACCTGTGCTCATACCTGAAAAACTGTTAATACATTTGACATAGTTAAAATACTGAAGGTAGGAAGTTGAAGTGGTAGTTAAAATGGAAGCACTGAAAGAAGTTTAGGTGTTAGTTGATGTTGAAGCTCTGAAAGGAGTTTCAGTGTAATTGATAAACTGAGCTGGACGTGTCAGTTCACATGTATAAACTGAAAGACGATGTCTGTTGAAGTGTTAGTAGTGAAAGCAGCTGAGGCAAGTTGAAAGGAGTTGATATGTTGGTTGAAGTGTAAGCATTGAATGGAGTACAAGATGAAAGCAGTGTCAGTTCACGTGTAAGTGGTAAAATGTGAGTTGAAGAGGTCAAATGTTTCTCTCCTGTTGCTGAAATCTGACAGAGACGACGTTGGTCAAACATTATGAATGAAACTGACAAGAGATTTTTCTTTAGTAAAGTTGAAATGTAGACACATAATAAAGTAATAATAATATAATAATAGAGTAATAATAAAGACTGTGACTCAGGACGTAGAGCAGGGAGTTGGAGGTTCAATCCTTGGCTCCTCCTGTCCACAAGTTGAAGTGTCTCTGAGCAAGACACTGAACGCCAAGTTACACTTACTATTTAAATGCAGTCTATTACCAAATAAATTGGAGTTCATGTGTTATTTAGCGTGCGTTGCTGATCACTAAATAAACTATGAGCTTTAGATTTCCGGCTCTGACAATAAGCAATGGTGGCAGCTGATTGGTTCGTCCTGGTCACATGGGAGGCTCTCAGCGTCTGTCTGAAACTCAAAGACAGAAACATTCAGAGACATTTTCAGGTGAAGTCGTCTTACCTGACTTTCAGCTGTTATCCTCCACAGACTCAGACTGGGGTAGAGATGGGAGCTTTCACCCAGCTGAGGAGCTCTGTCCCTGCGTAAACCCTGCTTACTGTCTCCCTTTGAACTCTGGATGTCTGTCCCCTGTACTTCAGTCCTCTGAGGCATCCGAGTCAAACCTTCGCTGTGTTTTTGAGAAACAGTTTGAATTTCTCTTGCTGTGAAAACTTCTTCTTCATAGGGAGGAGCGCTCGGACACCTAGTGGGAGGACGAAGGTATTTTTACTTTACTTCATAAAGTAATTGGGCATTAAAGAATGTTTTCCTTGCCCTATCCTTAAACAGACAGACAGACAGAATTGTCAACTCGTTTCGCTTCATTTCCATCTTCAGTCTGACATCACCTCCACCATTTTCCGTGGGGGAAACCACTAACCACCAACCACTAGAGACCAACGTGTCCGCCTGAATCTTGAACACTTGACAACAGCGCAAGTCCCACCCCTGGCACTGATTGGCTAATTGTTAGTCCCCCCCAAAGCACTCATTGGATCAATCACTTTTCAACCAAGAAACCGCTGTTTGATGTCACGATGGGAGACCAAAAGCAGTCACTGAGTGGAGTGGGTGGATTCAGAGGTCTGGACCCAGGCAGGCCCTGTGTATCCTTGAGGTCTAACAAATGTTTCCATCCTCATAAAACATTTACAAAGCTGATTTTTTAAGTATTTTGAATCCAGCATTGTTTTCATTCATGTTTACTAGCTTTGTTGGCACATTGGAGCATATCTTAGTACGTTACTACTACCTGTTGATCAGTGGAATAATATGACCTAATCCTAACCCTAACCCTGCTTAATATAACATAATTATAATTGGTTAACATAATCAACACCCCTAAATCACCATATAAAGCTGCCTGTTCTGCTCAGTTTGTGGACAGATTTCATTCATAAAAATGTTACCAAAGAGTAAAAAGAAGAACTTAACTGTGCGAAGCTTAATGTCAAAAACAGAACAAGTTCATCAGTCAATATTCATATTCCTCTGATGTGTCACCTGGAAGTATTGAAAAATCTAAATATTACAGCTGACGAATCATCAGAGCAGCAGGTCTGATATCAGAATCAGAAATACTATACAGAAAAACAGATTAAGATTGTTTAGACTTAAATCTGAATGAACAAGATTTCATACCTGAAACAAACGCAGGGAGTCAGCAGGCAGTACCTCGACACCTCAGAGTCACAGCACAACAGATCTGAATCTTCCTTCTCCTCTTCCTCCCTCCCACAGATCCTGGGTGAGGTCAATGGTCTGAAGATGACGGTGTCCGACAGCCTGATCCCAACAATGTTCACAATGTTCTCCTGTTTATCTTCTCCCTCTTCTTCATCACTCCATTCCTCCTCCTCACCGTACTCTTCTGTCTTCCCCCACTTGCTTTTCACTCCCTCCTCTTCCCCTTCCTGTCTCACCTGTGGGGAACATGGGGGAGGGGGGCAGGGTTCAGTTTGTTGGATGTTTTTGCTTCTTTGCAGAGCTGCTTCCACCCATAGCCGAGACAGACCTGAGGGAGGAGAGGGGGAGGACCTCTGGTGTCTCACCCCCAGCAGAGGGGAGCAGGGCAGAGAGCACGGGAGCCCCCTCCTCCCTCCTGGATGAGGAGAGGAGGGGAGGGAGCAGTCGCCTCTTGCCTTTAGGAGAGGTCGGTCAGGAAGTCCAGGAGAGGACACTGATGTGTTTGTAGCTCCGCCCCCTGCAGGAGTGATGATGTCACAGCTTCCTGTGTCCGTCGTCACCTGTTCCACCTGTGACCTCCAGACAGGAAGTGGAGCAGGGGTCTGAGGACTCCAGGCTGACTTTGTTGTTGTTGTTGTTGTAGTTCTGAGGTGTTCTGGACAGTAATGTTGTCGTCGTTGGACTTCCTCTTCCTGTGAGACATCTCCCTGCAGGAGCTCCCTGACAACAAAACAAACAAACAAACACCTGTCTGTATTTCAGGTGAACAGATGCTGTAAAGGAAAAGAGCATTATTTTGAAAGAATTCTGGGAAGTGAAGTTTGTTGTTTGTGAAAACAGAACTGAAATGTGTCAAACTGAGTGTTTACGGCCATGCTATCAGCTCGTGCTTAAGCTACATGCTACATTCCCAATCTTAGTTTAGCGTGTTAGCAGGTTAACATTAGCAGTAAACACAAAGTCCAGCTGAGGCTGATGAACGTTAGTTCTGCAGGTATTTGGTCATAAACCAATGTATTGGACACATTAACACTTGTTAATGGCGCTAAATGAAAAGTCAGAGGATCACCAAAGTTATTTCAATATATTGAATTATATTAAAAAAGAAGATAATAAAACAAAGAAAGTCAGCCCCATGGTATAACCCCCAAACCTGCAAATTAGATTAATTCAAATTAATTAATTAATTACATCACGAAAACTTGAAAGGAAATGGCGCTCCACCAAACTGGAAGAATCATGTTTAATTTGTCTTAGAACTTATAGGAAGGCCCTCTGTAAAGCCAGAGCAGCCTATTACTCATCATTAATAGAAGAGAACAAGAACAACCCCAGGTTTCTCTTCAGCTCTGTAGCCAGGCTGACAGAGATTCACAGCTCTATTGAGCCATGTATTCCTATAACCCTCAGCAGTAATGACTTCATGAGCTTCTTTAATGATAAAATTCTAACTATTAGAGACTAAATTGACCACCTCCTGTCCTCAAGTGGTACCTTACCTTCAAACACAGGAATCTCAGAAACAGCTGTAAAACCTGATATATATTTAGATTGCAAATCTAAGAGCAGAGCTGTCAGCTGATTAACACCTGGTGGTGAAGTGGGAACATCTGGCCAAGACCTCTTTCAACAAGGTCTTCAACTCCCACCATAATTCCCATCCCGGGGAAGTTTGGGGACATGGAGTCTGAGTGAACCAGTCAGTGCCTGACTTGGCAGCAACCAAAGAATCTAATGGTGGAGAAAAGGAAGGACTGCAGATTCTTAGGAAACAAAAACTTTGGTGTGGGAGGAGTTCAGAGAGGCCATGGAGAAGGACTTTCAGTTGAACCTCAGATTCAAAATGACTGATGTGGATTCTGTCCTCGTCCTGGATCAGTGGACCAGCTGTTTACTCTGGCAGGGATCCTGGAGGGATCATGGGAGTTTGTCGATCCAGTCTACATGTGTTTGGTGGACTTGGAGAGGGTTTATGATTGTGTCCCCCAGGGTATCTTGTGAGTACCGGGAACGTTACTACAAGTGATTCAGTCTTTGTATAACCAGAGCTGGTGTCTGTTTCTCAGCATGAAGTCAGATGTGTTGTCAGTGGGTGTTGGACTCCACCAGAGTGGTTCCCATCACTGGTTCGGAAACAGTTTACTTGTCTGTCTCTCTACCTGTGTATCTCACCTGAGCATGCTCAGTCTGGTGGTCAGTATCAGATCTGGATCAGATCCGTCTGTCCTGGTGTGACCAATCAAATCTCTGTCCAGTTCTCTGCAATAAAAGCACAAGAAAGTTTACCAGTATGACCAGTAGAACCATAATGCAACTACCAGGGACAGTCACATGTCACTTGACTCAGTTTCATGTTCATTTCAAACACTTACAGACTCAGCTGAACCTCTCAGCCACTCTCAGAGTTCATACTCAAAAAACACCCACAAAAATGTTCATGGACTTTTGTATTTCTAATGTCTGTTTTTTGTCACTTTAAAACTGTTTTTAGTCATTACATTTTTCTCATTTTTTACTGGTTTTGATTTTTGAAAAGTAAACAACAACAACAACAACAACAACACAGTGCCATATACAGAGTATTTGCATAATTGGTCCAGGAAGTCTCACACAGCATTCATTTAGTCACCCAAGCACAGAAATATTAAACAATGGTGTTGTACATGAACAAAACAAGGACAAAAGGTGAGTTCTCCTACCAAAACGGTATCTCAATTTCTCTAAAGTGACAACATCAGATACCAGAGATTTCCACAATTGAACAGAGGGAGAATCATCCCCAACCCACTTTGTCATTATAGCCTTTCTAGCCAATATGAAGAAAAAGTGACCTATTTCTTACCTTTAAAGAATCCAGTATACTTCCTAGTAGGCATAGAAGTGGGCTCAGGGGCAGTTGTTGCCCTATCACCAACTTTATTTCTTTACATATTGCCCTCCAGAATTATAATAATGTAGTCTGGTTCCAGTTATTACTTTGCATTTGGGACAATTTGGAGAAGCTCCTGTTGTATACTTACTATAAATATATGGAGATATGTAGACATTATGTAAAATATTATATAGCATCTGCCTATATCAATTGCATGTTGATATTCTCAAGCAGTGGACACCAGGATGTTCTTAATGGTTCAACAAATGAGAATCATCCGAGAAAGTTAGAGTCTTCCTTGTCATTACATTTTTCAAAACACTGAACCCTGAGTTGCACCCAATGGAGGCCAGCAGTGGCAGCTCGGTCTGTGTGTGAACGGGTTAATTTACTATTTACGTGTGGAGCAGTGCATTGTGGGATTGTTAGCAGATGGTAGTGAACAAGTAGTAAACAGGAAGTGATGTCAGACACAGCCTTAATGTTGTCCGTTACTGTTAAAGGTTTTATGACATCATCACCTTAGGTCCAATAGTAGAACAGCCAGCCTCTGGGGGGCAGAGCGCAGCGTCTCCATGACGACAGTGACATCATGACAGGATTGACGTTTCCTCTCTGGGGTCAAAGGTTGAATCGTCAGCTGGTCTTCTGCTTCCTGTTTCAGTGAGATAGAAAGTACAGTATTACTACTACTGACCACTAGGAGGAGCTGTTTCTCCTTGCAGATCACTATATGACACCCTGTCCTCATACTTTTTAGACAATAATGTTTTTCCAGCCAGTGAAACTAAATCCTTAAACTTTTACCTTAAACTCACATTAATAATAGTGCGCATGCGCCGACGTGCATGCAGCCTGTTACAGTCGCTCCTGTTTGTTTTCTCCTTTATTTCTTTACTTAACTCAGAACTTTTTTAAGTACTGACTTTGAAGTTGTGCCCTCTTCAAACATGCTGGTGGAGAGAGTTCTGGTACTTTTTTCACTCTGGAATTACTTTCATTCAAACATCGGACGGTAGCGCAGCAACTTCTGGGCCGCTTTGTTTACTCCGGAGATCAGCTGATCGCTCTGAAGCCGGCCGGCTTGGAGACCAGATCGTCGGACATCCCCGCTGAAATCTGGAAAAAAACACGCAGAGGATGCAGAGGGGGAACGAAGCGACGAGGGAAGAGAGTTGGGTCGAGGCAACAGAGGCTCACGGAGAAAAGGAGATATAAGCCGTGTCTCCCCTCTCTCGTCATGGGCAACGTGAGATCGCTGGCAAACAAGATGGACGAGCTGACGGCGCTGGCCAGGAGTCAGAGGGAGTACCGGGAGTGTAGTTTAATGTGAAAAAGTTTAGAAGTTTAAAAAGTTTCCATCGACGGCTTTCAGACCGTCCGGGCCGACAGGGATTGTACCGGGAGCGGTAAGCGCAAAGGAGGGGGGCTTGCCGTTCTCGTTAACAACCGGTGGTGCAGTCCTTCCCACATCACCATCAAGGATCGTGTCTGTTGCCCGGACATTGAACTGTAGGCTGTTGGACTCAGGCCGTATTATTTGCCCAGGGAGTTCTCACATGCCATTGTTGTGACTGTTTACATCCCCCCCTCTGCCAACCCGAAGTCGGCGTGTGACGTCATTCACTCCGCCATAGCCCGTTTACAGACTCAACACCCGAATGCACTCATTGCTATTTCGGGTGACCTCAACCACGTCACCATGGCTAGGACACTTCCCACCTTCACACAGTATGTGAGCTGTCCCACTAGAGAGGAGAGGACCCTGGACTTGCTGTATGCTAACGTTAAGGATGCATACAGCTCCTCTCCCCTCCCCCCTCTGGGTGGGTCAGACCACAACCTAGTGCACCTCAACCCCTGTTATGTGCCTCTAGTCAAGAGCCAGCCTGCAACCACGAGGACAGTGAGGAGATGGTCAGAGGAGGCTTATGAGACACTTCAGGGATGTTTTGAGGTGACTGACTGGCAGGCACTCTGTGAGCCACATGGAGAGGACATTGATGGGCTCACAGAGTGCATCACGGACTACATCAACTTCTGTGTGGACTCCAATGTCCCAGCAAGGACTGTCCATTGTTATTCAAATAACAAGCCATGGGTGACAAAGGACATCAAGGCCATACTGAACAAAAAGAAGAGGGCCTTCAGATCTGGCAACAGAGACGAGGTGAGAACGATCCAGGGGGAACTGAAGGTAAAGATCAAGGAGGCCAAGGAGAAGTACAGGAGGAAGCTGGAGTGGAAACTCCAGCAGAACAACACCAGAGAGGTCTGGAGTGGAATGAGGACCATCACGGGTTACAGGCCGACCAACAACAGAGGAGCTGAAGGCAGTGTGGACCGGGCCAACGAACTGAATCTGTTTTTCAACAGATTTGACTCTGTGGGCCCTGCTCAACCCCCCCATGACTCTTCTGCTGTCTGCCTCCAACCTTCACCTATTCCACTCCCCCCTCCCCCTCCTGCTCCTCACAGCCCCCCACCCCCCTGTGAGAGCTTTCCTCACACCTCGTTCCCCAGTCCCCAGGCTGACGGCACTCTTCAACCTGACGACACCACCCCTCCCCCACCGGTCATCTCTACAGTGTGCTTCACTGCCGACCATGTTAGAAGACAGCTGATGAGACTCCACTCCAGCAAGGCTGCAGGCCCTGATGGTGTCAGCCCCAGGGTGCTGAAAGCCTGTGCCCCCCAGCTATGTGGAGTACTTCACCAAGTCTTCAATATGAGCCTGAGTCTTCAGAGGGTCCCCGTGCTGTGGAAGACATCCTGCCTCGTTCCTGTGCCGAAGACGCCGCGACCCAGTGGCTCCAAGGACTACAGACCCGTGGCACTGACCTCCCACATCATGAAGACCCTGGAGAGACTCGTCCTGGAGCAGCTCCGGCCCTTGGTCAAACCACACTTGGACCCCCTTCAGTTCGCCTACCAGCCCCGACTTGGAGTGGAGGATGCCATCATCTACCTGCTCAACCGCGTCTACGCCCACCTGGATAAGCCAGCGAGCACTGTGAGAGTCATGTTCTTTGACTTTTCCAGTGCGTTCAACACCATCCGTCCGGCTCTACTGGGTGAGAAGCTGACGGAGATGCAGGTGGATGCCCCCCTCGTGTCCTGGATTGTCAACTACCTGACTGACAGACCACAGTATGTGCGCTTACAACACTGTGTGTCAGACATAGTGGTCAGCAACACCGGGGCCCCACAGGGGACTGTCCTCTCTCCCTTCCTCTTCACCGTCTACACCACAGACTTCAGCTGCTGCACAGAGACCTGCCATCTTCAGAAGTTTTCTGATGACTCAGCAATAGTTGGATGTATCAGCAAAGGTGATGAGGAGGAGTACAGGGCTGCTGTGGACAACTTTGTCACATGGTGCGAGCAGAACCACCTGCAGCTCAACGTGGCAAAGACAAAGGAACTGACTGTTGATCTGAGGAGGACCAAGGCGCCGATGACCCCTGTTTCCATCCAGGGGGTCAGTGTGGACATTGTAGAGGATTACAAGTACCTGGGAGTTCACATAGACAATAAACTGGACTGGGTAAAGAACACTAATGCCCTCTACAAGAAGGGCCAGAGCTGTCTCTATTTTCTGAGGCGGCTGAGGTCGTTCAACATCTGCCGGACTATGCTGAGGATGTTCTATGAGTCTGTGGTGGCCAGTGCTATCCTCTATGCTGTTGCATGCTGGGGCAGCAGGCTGAGGGTGGCGGACTCCAACAGACTAAACAAACTGATCCGCAAGGCCAGTGACGTTGTGGGGGTGGAGCTGGACTCTCTGACGGTGGTGTCAGAGAGGAGGATGCTGTCTAAGCTGCGGGGCATCTTGGACAATGTTTCACATCCTCTCCATGAAGTACTGGTCGGACACAAGAGCACCTTCAGTGGGAGACTCATTCCTCCCAAATGTACAACGGAGCGCCACAGGAAATCATTCCTGCCTGTGGCCATCAAACTGTTCAACTCCTCCCTCTGAGTGTCAGACACTCAGGAAGAGACTGGAAATCTGTATCTACTTCACCTGTTCATATACTACCTCACTATTTATTCTTAAATGTTTAAGTGCGATAGATATATAGTCATACACTTCAGTGCAACACATACATACATATACATTGTTATTGTATATATATATTTTTTCTTACCTCATTGTTCACTTAAATACTGTAAATGTGTATATTTTTTATTTTTATTTTCTATTTTGTATTTTTATATTTGTACATACTTTTTGTTCTAAATTATGCTACTTTACTCTTGAATGGGAGCACCGGTACTGTACAATTTCCCCCCGGGGATCAATAAAGTATTTCTGATTCTGATTCTGATTCTGAATGCACCCATTAATAACGTTTAACATTTTAAGATTTTCTGATTATCTGATCAGTTTAAACCCTAAAAAACACTTTGACCAAATAGCATGAAAGCATCCCTTAATGTAGATGTGTGAATGTTAAAATGCATACATTTAGTTGGTTTTAAAGGAGATTTTATTTCTTAAAACAGTTGGAACTGTGCAGATTATCAAAAATATAAAAAGACAAAGAGTCTGGAGTTATTTTATTAATGTCGTATAACTCATCTATAAAGTATCAGTAAAACATTTATTCGCCAGAGATACAGTCATTAGTTATCACTTATTAACATCTGTGGACATCTGTGCACCTGAACATGATGAATCCTTTTCGACTCGATGCTTTCATTAATGCACATGCACTTTATACCTCTTCATTTTAAATACTGTGCAGCTCTTCATTTAAAAAAACACATTTTTAATATTAACTCGCTGAGAGTTTTGTGATCTTATGTGGACTCTGAGACTTTTTGTGGTCTCACGTGGACTCTGAGACTTTTTGTGGTCTCATGTAGACCGAGTCTGTTAAACTCTACAGAGTTCTCACAGTGTCAAGTTTAAGATTTCTATTCAAACTCTCAGTCACATGCAGACTCGCTGCCTGAGGACGCTGAGATACAGAAGCTGAGGAAGGACACAAAGCATCTTCACTGTAACTTTAGAAACCATTAACACCAGTCATTCACTCCCAGTTTACCCAGTAAACAGAATAATGGAGTCTGTTCACACCTCCAAACTCTCCAACAGTGGAAACTAACATGTTAGTACATTTACTGCATTTTATGACAATTCTGAGGTACTTGAATTTTACTGGATTTCCATATGATGCGACTTTATACTTTTACTGCAGTACATTTCAGATAGCTGAAGGTACTTTACATTTTTACTGCAGTACATTTCAGACAGAACCAGTATATCAGGTTATAATTATTATTACTTTTAGAATCAGTATATCAGATAATGATAATAATAATAATTATTATTAGAAACCGTATATCAGATTATAATAATTATTATTATTATTACAGGCAGTATGTTGGTGATCAATAACAGTAAATATCAGGATCCGTTTATGAAGTGATCAATTAATACATAAAGATGAATTAATCATTAATGATTGTGATTATGAATTTTAACTGAAATGATAATAATAATAGTTTTATCCATCATCTCACTTTAATTTAACAAAACTGCAGCACAATAAAACAAAAACAATGCATTTATACATATATTGATATATTAATTAAAATTAATACATACATTCATATCAACATTTTTAAGTCTTTACCTTCTTTGGTTTGTTGAACCACTTCCTGATTTTTTTCATCACTGCTGAAAATCTCTCCTGTCCCTTTTTGTACTCACTGCCCTGGTGGGCAGGGCTTCACACAGTCGTGTTTGTAATCTGACACCTGATCTCACAGAGTCCAGGTACACCATGTTCCTGTCGGAGGAAGCATGTGCAGTACTGCAGGTTTAATGTCTTCTGTGTCATTCATTTTCATCAATAACCGACAATCAATCAATAACTGATGATCAAACTTTTGATTCATCAGATTAGATTCAATTACATTGTCCTGAAGCATTAAATGTTTAATAACAGACTATAAGTAACTCCAAATGTTTCTCAAAGGTCCCATATTATGCTCATTTCAGCTATATATGTTTATTCTGGGACTCCACTAAAGCAGCTTTGCATGATTCACAGTTCAATAGTCCTTATTGATCTTATACTGGCCCTTCATGTAGCCCCTCGGTTCATCGTCTGTCTGAAATAAGACGTTCGTTTGAGACAAACTGAACAACCTCCAAACACCTGAAGAGTCTCCTAAGTACACAGTACTCGAATAACTCAGACAGACTGAGTGGGTGGATGAGCGTCTCTGTATTTGGTGGGCGTGCTGTGATTGGAGCAGATGACCTGCTGGGGGTGTGGCTGAGTGCAGTGACCGCATAGTTGTGCCATCACAGCCTTACAGAAGTCCTGTTGGCTCGTTTATAGACACAGTGTCTGAATACGGGTGTAGTGTTTTGATACTTTCACAGTATTTATATATCAGCTAGACCTGCTTTATAATCCAACAAGACATGGACATCTCACTTTCTACAATATGGGACCTTTAATGTATTTGTTAACAATTACAACTCCTCCTGTGGACAGCCAGACATGGAGGCTGCTGTATAAACACAATGAATGACAACATTAACATCAATAAAAACTTAATATCTGGTTGCAATTACATTATACTGTGTTTATTACATGTTTATATACTGATTATATATGATAAATAGTGGGTTAAGGGTAAAGTGTTACCATAGAAGAAGAAAAATAAAAATAAAATGAAGAAGAAGAAGTTGTAATAAGGGGAAGGTCTCTATATAATTGTATATTGTAACATTTAACATGTTAACAGGAAATCTTTAGCAGAGTGTGATGTTTATGGGTCTATATATAATGATATACAATAATAGTCTATACCAGGGGTATTCAACTAAAATCCAAAGAGGTCCAGTTCGAGAAAATGTCCTCAAGCAAAGGTCCGGAACATCATAATGTCTAACTTGCGTTGTGATTTAGTGTGATATATATTGAAGTAGCCTAGTAGATGTATCAGCGTCTGCATGTAATCAACAACTGACTGTCAAATCAAATAAAGAAAGTACAATTCAAAAACATTTTGACAATATTTATTGTCACTCAACATTGAACTATACAGATACATAATAGTGTAGATATGTATAATGTTCTTCTCTCATTAATTAAAAGGGCTGCATTTAATAAATAGAATAGAGAAAATAAAATAAAATAGCTTTTGAAAAATTGTGCATCTTTAGTGTTTAATTTTAGAAAAACAAAATAAAGTGTAGCAGCAGCTCGAGTTTCCCTTTTTCTTTGTTAACTGTTTCACATCTTAACAGTCTCAACCAATTTCACAATAAATAATGTGTCTTCTCTCCCTCCCGCTCACTCGTCTCTCCGTCTTCTCTCCCTGTGTCGTTCACTCGTCTTGTCATCTGTCACTCGCCTCTCACCTCTCTCGTCTGTCCGTATTCAGAGACGCAATGTTTATCGCCTGGAATGCTCAGATTTGATTGGCTGAGTAGCATCACGTGGGCTGGCGTAACTCGTATGCAATTGGTCTGTGAGTTTCCTGAGCCGCTAAACCAGCGCCGCAAAGACTAGAAAAGCTGCGCCGGTTAAAATAGAAGCGCCCCGTCAAAATTTTAAATCCCTTAATAATTTATTGATTATAGATCCGGGTCCGTATAGGACGAAGTCTGGGTCCGGACTTGGACCGCGGTCCGCCTGTTAGTGGGCTGAGCTATACACCATGAAAAAGACATTGTCAGATAAAGGTGAGACTGTAAAGAAACTGTGCTGGTGGACTGAAGGAAGTTCAGTGTATAAAGAGAGAAACTGAAGGGCAGAGTGGTAGATGGGAAGAAAGTGGAGCACCAAAGGTCAGAATCAGAAATACTTTATTGATCCCCGGGGGGAAATTATACAAAGGTTTGTTAGAGACGGGGGACAAACAAGTCTAGGTTCAAAGAGCTTTATATATTTTAATTTAATTTTAATTTACAAAATGTAACTTCTTTAAGATCTTTTTCTTGTCTTTTTTGTATGTTAGTTACACACTCCGCTACAGTAGGTGGCGGCATGCACCTTTAACGTTTGTTTATAGTCCGCCAATAAAACCGAAGAAGATGGTTAGAAGGAGAAGAAGAAGCAGCACCAGCAACAGCTTCCATAACAGGCGGTAGAAATTAACATTGTTAGTTGTTCGGCGGGAATAAATCAGTTAGTTTATTCTGAGGTTGTAATGTTCAAATGTCTGAACGTTAATCTAGCCGCTGAACTACACAGCACCAAACCGCCAACATCAGAGGAAACACACTGACGGTGAGTGAAGACAGCTAAGTGCGGCTAACTGCTAACTCTGTTATTAACGGTGTTATGTCAAAATCTGTTTCCGTAAACTTTGAAAACTTACCTGAACGCAATGGTACCCCAAACCCCCAACCGCAGAACATGTCGCCTCTAGCTGAAACTTAACCCACATTAACGTTATTTATTAAAAACATTTTTAAATTAAACTTCAGAGAGCAGCGCTACAGGAAACACGTTTCGAGGGGAACAGATTTTAACATAACACCTGCTATAGCCGGTTGCTAGCTAACTGAAGGCTAGCTAACGGCTGTGGAAACAAGCTAAAGCCTGTGTGTTTGATGTTAACTGTCAGGTTTCATTCAGACTGACAACAGCTCAGATCAGTTAACTAACAACAGTTAACCAACATTAGCTAACAAGCATCAGCTAACCAACAACAGCTAACCAACATCAGCTAGCCAACAACAGCTAACAAGCATCAGTTAACCAACAACAGCTAACCAACATCAGCTAACAAGCGTCAGTTAACCAACATCAGCTAACCAACAACAGATCAACTGTAAACTGTCTGGTAGTTCAACATGACGCTAACAGAACACTGATGAGTCCATCTGGATATGGTCTGATGTGGTCTGCTGTGTCCTGATGAGGTCTGATGTGTCTCTCATTAACCCTCTGTCTGTGTTTCCTCTGCAGTGTCTCTGATATGAGCAGCTCTGTAAGTTTCCTTTTTCTCTGTTTTGACAGTTTCATGATCAAAGATCAGACCAGTAGAAACATTAAAGTTCTGTTTCTATTAAAGACTTGTCTTCACTCAGGATCTGACCTGAGATCAGTCAGTTTCTCCTTCAGATGTTTTCACAAAACTGCTGAGAGGGAAGGATGTCATCATGATGACATCACGTTTCATCTGTGAAGTGATTGGTTGACTGGTCTGTGTCAGAGAATGTGAAATGAAATATTTATTAATGTACAGTATTGAATTAAATAAATAAATTAAGCAATAAATATTTTAGATTATTTTTATGGAGTGTCCTGATTATTAGTCTTAGACTATTGTTTAGTCCAGTGTGTTTAATTCGACATCAATTTAATAGCTTTATTTCTTTAATTATTGGAGCTGGTGATTCATGATGAACTGATAATGAATGATCTCCAGTGTTATTGATGAGCTGATTGGATCTTAATGAACTGACCCACCTGCAGACTATTTCTCTTTACTCACCGGTTACCTGTTCAGGTGGATGAAGCCCCGTCCACCGCTGTGATTTAATGAGTGTGTGTTGTGATGCGTGTGTTAAGGCTCAGAGGAAAAGGAGGACCACAGGAAGTCCTCTGGTTTCCAGACCCAGCACCAAAACTAGCAGAGGGGTTAACGCTAGGAGGACGGCTAACGCTAACAGGACAGCTAATGTTAGCAGGGTGTCTGATGGTGACCCTGCCCCACCCACAGAGACCATCGATGTGATGGACAACACTGAAAACAGTCAGTACAGATCAGCACTCTCTGTTATTGATTAACATTGTCAGATCTGATCAATAATCAATAACTGATGTGTGTTCAGGTGTGGAGGAGGTGGTGGATCTTACCTGTGAGGGAGCAGAAGCTGCTGTGGTCGACCTGACTAACAACGACTCAGTATTGGTAACATTTAATACACACTAATAATACACAGTAATAATACACACTAATACACAGTAATAATACACACCACACTAATACATACTAATAATACACAGTAGTACACAGTAATATACACCAATAATACACAGTAATAATACACACCACACTTATACACACTAATAATACACAGCAGTACACACTAATACACAGTAATATACCCTGATAATACACAGTAATACAAGGGCTGCACAATTAATCGTAAATGAATCTCAATCACAAGTTTTTATTAAGTATTTACTAAATGAACATGATCGACTGCGATAGTTTAATATGCGTGCTCCGTTCATAGAAAACTCGCTGGGTATCAAATCAAGCGCTTTCTAACTAACAGCCAGCGAAGGAGATGTTCTGGCTAACCCGGATCACCATCCGTTTAGAAGTATTTCGTATTTATGGCGACTGATGTTAAGCAAGAACAAATCGTATGCAAAGAGTGCAAAACACCACAAACTGCAGTAAGATGAAAGCAGGAATATAACGTTGTTAATGTTACTTTACTGAATCCTGTCCATGTCCAGCGTCAACTCAGACATCCATAAAAAGTAAAAAGTTTTGGTGCAATTTTAAATTTATAATTTGCTTCCAGGAGATGAACTGTGAATAAGGAGCAGTCTTATTTCGATGCAAAGATTTGAACTTTAGCAGGAATGAAGCACAACATGAAGTGAAAGAACTCAGTTTATTTAAATGTGAAAGTGCAATAAAATATTTTGTCTTTTGAACAATCGTGATCTCAATATTGATCAAAATAATCGTGATTATCATTTTGGCCGTAATTGTGCAGCCCTAGCTAATACACACCAATGCTGCAGACTACCAGTCGTACTGACACACACATAGACCCTCGCAGAAAATATGAAGCAAGCTTAATACACACTAATAATAAACAGAGAGTTTAGTTGTTGAAGAGCAAACTGATCAAATGAACTGTTGTTCTTCTGCTGTTGTTTGTTTCTGTTTCTGCTGCTGTTTGTGTTTCTGCTGCTGCTGTGATGATCCAGCTGGTGGACGAAGGTAAAACTTAATTCCGTCTGAGTTTTGTGTTGAAATAAAGTTTCATTAAAGGAACAGTCCAACATTGTCTGGGTGTCCTCCATCAGGTCCTCAGAACAGGAGAGTCACCACAGGTGAGAGTTACGTCGTCAGCAGTGATGAAGATGAGGACACGCCCCCTGTCCTCAACGCTGCAGTAATGTCCTCTCTACACACCAACAGCTCCTCCAGGTAATAGACCAATCCCACCTGATCTATTGCCGTGACAGTAGAAACCAGTAGAAACCAGTAGACTCTCTGTTTTTTAGGTCGACTCCGGGGACAATCAGCTGTCCTGTATGTCTGGACTCATATTCTGAGGTGAGACTTAAACACACCTGTTACATACTTGGACAGCATGTAGAATCCTGTGTTCTGATTGGCTGGCTGTTGTTTCCTTCACAGATCGTAGAGAGCGGCCGATTGGTTGTTTCCACTAAATGTGGTCACGTGTTCTGCAGCCAGTGTCTGAGAGATGCTCTGACATCATCACACACCTGTCCTACCTGCAGGAAGAGACTGACCCATCGCCAGTACCACCCCCTCTACATCTGACATCACTTTGACATCATCACACACCTGAGCTGCTGTTGTTTTCCAGTGACATCATCAGATCAGGATGTTTTTTGCTGCTGAAAGTTTTAGTTTTTTTTTTAATTGAAAACAAAAGACTTTGTGTCAGAGCTGCGTATTAATGAAAGAGTGATAAGCGTTTGATTATTGATTGATGTATATTATTGATTATATTAAATATATTTGATATATATCGTTTATTCTTTAGTTTTCAGCTCAGATTTGTCTTTTCGTTTGTCTCTGATCGTCTCTTTTTGCACTCTGTTTATTTTCTATTGTGACTGATAAAGTGTGTTAAAGTAGAAATAAATTCTATTGAATTCTATGAAAAGTTGTTTTTTCATTCTGAAACGTCACCAGAACAAAAGACTGAAGAAACCAGGTGAGTCAGAGAACTCGGGTCACACAGCTAACCCTGACCCGTCTTTACTGAATACAGCAACACAAACAAACAGCATATAAAGTAGTATACAGAAGTATATAGTAGTATAAGAAAGTACTATATATATGTGTGTGTGTGTATATATATAGTATAATTAATGATGCATTCATGTGTTCATCTCTAATGTTGCAGCTGGTGAAGCTCATTTCTGTTTATATACTGCTGGATAGTTTAATCAATAATTATAATGTATTCTTTTTTTTTATTAATCTATCAGATAAATGAAGTGCATTAAAAAGTACAATATTCCCCTCTGAAATGTAGTGCAGTACCTTCAAATGATACTGTAGTACAGGAATAGAGTAAAAGTATTTAGTCACATGTTGATCATGATGTTTTCAGAATCGCTTTTTACTTGAAACACTTGAAACTTTATTAGTGTAGATTAGTGCATTCTGGGACGTCAGACCCTCTTGTAGTTTATTATCACATCGTTTGTTTTCATCTTGTGACTCTGAGTCACTTCAGAGCTCTGGTCATAAGACTGATGACTCACTGTCATCTGACACGAACTCTGTTGCTGACTGGCTGCTGGAACATTCACACAGAATGATGTCAACAACTTCTGGAAATACAAAACACTGAAAATCATCTCTAGTCTAACTTCTCTCAGACAGTTCATTACTGGAGAATCAACCTCTCGAACTCAGTTCCATATATAAATGTATACACAGTGTGTGTTTGTGTGTGTGTGTGTATGACTTAAAAAGATAAAGTTCCTGTTTATTGGTAACACACAGTGGAACCATCTTAACAGAAATCACAAATTAATATTCAGTTATTTCCAGGAAATAATCTGATATTTTAACTTGATTTTATTTCTGATATTTATTTTTTATTTATTCTCTAAACAAAAACAGATGAAACATGTCACCGTGGAAACAGTCTTCCATTATATACAGTGCATCCGGAAAGTATTCACAGCGCTTCACTTGTTCCACATTTTGTTATGTTGCAGCCTTATACCAAAATGGATTAAATTCATTTTTTTCCTCAAAATTCTACACACAACACCCCATAATGACAACGTGAAAAAAGTTTTTTTGAGATTTTTGCAAATTTATTAAAAATAAAAAACCTGAGAAATCACATGTACATAAGTATTCACAGCCTTTGCTCAATACTTCGTTGATGCACCTTTGGCAGCAATTACAGCCTCAAGTCTTTTTGAATATGATGCCACAAGCTTGGCACACCTATCTTTGGGCAGTTTCACCCATTCCTCTTTGCAGCACCTCTCAAGCTCCATCAGGTTGGATGGGAAGCGTCGGTGCACAGCCATTTTCAGATCTCTCCAGAGATGTTCAATTGGATTCAAGTCTGGGCTCTGGCTGGGCCACTCAAGGACATTCACAGAGTTGTCCTGAAGCCACTCCTTTGATATCTTGGCTGTGTGCTTAGGGTCGTTGTCCTGCTGAAAGATAAACCGTCGCCCCAGTCTGAGGTCAAGAGCGCTCTGGAGCAGGTTTTCATCCAGGATGTCTCTGTACTTTGCTGCATTCATCTTTCCCTCTATCCTGACTAGTCTCCCAGTTCCTGCCGCTGAAAAACATCCCCACAGCATGATGCTGCCACCACCATGCTTCACTGTAGGGATGGTATTGGCCTGGTGATGAGCGGTGCCTGGTTTCCTCCAAACGTGACGCCTGGCATTCACACCAAAGAGTTCAATCTTTGTCTCATCAGACCAGAGAATTTTGTTTCTCATGGTCTGAGAGTCCTTCAGGTGCCTTTTGGCAAACACCAGGGCTGCTATGTGCCTTTTACTAAGGAGTGGCTTCCGTCTGGCCACTCTACCATACAGGCCTGATTGGTGGATTGCTGCAGAGATGGTTGTCCTTCTGGAAGGCTCTCCTCTCTCCACAGAGGAACTCTGGAGCTCTGACAGAGTGACCATCGGGTTCTTGGTCACCTCCCTGACTAAGGCCCTTCTCCCCCGATTACTCAGTTTAGATGGCCGGCCAGCTCTAGGAAGAGTCCTGGTGGTTCCGAACTTCTTCCACTTACGGATGATGGAGGCCACTGTGCTCATTGGGACCTTCAAAGCAGCAGAAATTTTTCTGTAACCTTCCCCAGATTTGTGCCTCGAGACAATCCTGTCTCGGAGGTCTACAGACAATTCCTTTGACTTCATGCTTGGTTTGTGCTCTGACATGCACTGTCAACTGTGGGACCTTATATAGACAGGTGTGTGCCTTTCCAAATCATGTCCAATCAACTGAATTTACCACAGGTGGACTCCAATTAAGCTGCAGAAACAGAAACAGAAAGGCTGTGAATACTTATGTACATGTGATTTCTTAGTTTTTTATTTTTAATAAATTTGCAAAAATTTCAAAAAAACTTTTTTCACATTGTCATTATGGGGTGTTGTGTGTAGAATTTTGAGGAAAAAAATGTATTTAATCCATTTTGGAATAAGGGTGTAACATAACAAAATGTGGAAAAAGTGAAGCGCCGTGAATACTTTCCGGATGCACTGTATTTCTCATTCGTTTTTATTTCATTTTACATGTATTATCTATTACTGAATGAAACTGAGTAGTTGATTCAACAGAAATTCAATCAACAATTTCTTAAGTAAAAAATAACCAAAAAGCTTCTAAACTGTGAAACTGCTGTTTTTTCTGCGATTGTTAACTGAAAGTTTCTGACATTTTAGATTAAATCAATAAATGAAGATTAATTAATAATGAAAATAATCCATTTTATGTTTATCCAGTTTTGTGTGAATGAACAAACATGATTTCAGTGTCATGTTAATATTAAACTCATGTTGAAACATTTTTAGTATATTATTTGTTGGTTTAATTAATAGAAATGTTTAGTGTTAAAGCAACTTTTGTGTATTTTATGTGACGTGGCGCCCCCTACAGTTTTCAGAGTGCAGTTCACCCTCATGGACAGCTGTACACGAGCATTTGTCGAAAACTGAAGGATTTGGTGCGCTGACTTGGCAAAATGATCAAAAACTAGCGACAATTTTGCTAAGAGCTAAACATCAAGCAAGTGTAAGACCACAGGAAAGCAAGCCAGCTAATATTACCGACTACTCTGACAGCAGGCCAGCTCACCGTCTGTCTGCATTCTATTTCACGAAGCTCTCGTTGAACGACTAAAAGCCCTGTGCTCGATCACACTTCTTTTCTTAGCTTCCTCCATTAACATTGTCTTCGGTCTCTTCATCTCTCCCATCAAGTCCGTAGTGAGAATCCTGAGCTGGACCCACGTGTGACGTAGTGCCGTAAAACATTAGGCACTCGCGGGGGATCGTACCCGTTCAACCAAGTTACATAGT
The DNA here is from genome assembly GCF_043641665.1 of Enoplosus armatus. NCBI lineage: Eukaryota > Metazoa > Chordata > Actinopteri > Centrarchiformes > Enoplosidae > Enoplosus > Enoplosus armatus. The sequence continues at coordinate 25,625,432 of NC_092189.1, read as the reverse complement.
ACAGGAAAAGGCGTTCAGGGTGCAGAGTGGAAATGAAAGAGGCGCCATTATCTCTGTTACAAGTCAGCTTACCATATAAATGATAGTGACGCCGTTATTTTAAGGTTAAATAGTTACATAATGTTGCTTTAAAAGTCATTTAACTTTATTAAATCTGTCTGTTTTTTACACTTTATTAAACACTTTAGATTTCAATGTTAAATATTTTAGTTTTTCAACTTTCATAACGATGACCGTGTTATTTTTCTTTTGATATGAACTTTATTCCGGTTAAACCTGATTGGTCAGGTGACTCAGAGAGGAAATCCCCTCATTGGAAAGTGCATAGTCATTCCTCAGCCTCTCATTGGTCGTCTGGGCGGAACTCCATCACCAGACCAATGGGAGGCCACGTCAATATTTCCTTCTCCTGACGACATGTGACGTTTATCACGGAAGTAAATATAAAGAAGGCTGAGAAGATTTAAAGCTGCGTCACAAAGTTTCTCACTTTGTCTCGGAATACAGTGTGTTTTCTGTCCGGAGTCTGGTTCAGTTTGGTACAGTTAAGAGTCTGCAGTGTACCCGGTAACTGGAGCAGGATGTCAGTGACGGTGAAGGCCTATCTGCTGGGAAAAGATGAGTCGGTTAAAGAGGTCCGGAGGTTCGCGTTGGATCAGGACGTTTCTTGCAGCTTCGAGTATCTGAGCAGCAAAACCGCGGGTGTGTTTAATAATCTGAAAAACAACGGCTTCAACATGTACTACAGAGGTAAATATTAAAATTATTTAAACATATGCTAACATGAACATGAATAACCTGACAGACCAGAGGAGTGTTTAATAACCCTGAAAAAAACACTTCAACTTATTTTATTGAGGTCAATTATTAAGATTATTATACATGTATAAACATATGAAATCAACCTGAAGAACACATCCTTCAACTTAAAGTTAAAATCATGTGTTTTTCTGGTGGAGTTCTGCACAGTAAGTCCAGGTTTGTGTACGGAGAGAAAACGGTGCCAAAATGATCCTCCTGGAAATATAAGCTCCTAGTTCTGTATGAGCTCAGATATGCAGACTGACACCTGCTGTGGGCGGGTCTTGTGAGCTCAGGGGTTCTTTATTCTGTCCATCTTCACTTTGAAGTTTGCTTGTTTTAATGTGTTAATGAAACTGTTTAAATATAAAAGTGAACTCATTGAAACAAATACGAGTTAAACTATATCATGTGAGATTTAAATATTCTAGAAGACAATCACGTATTGGTGATGATAATGAGTTTGTTTCTGTATATTTCAGATGAAGATGGAGACCTGGTGGCATTTTCCTCTGATGATGAACTAATGATGGGTCTGGCCTGCATGAAGGACGCCACCTTTCGCCTCTTCATCAAAGGTACAAGCACACAATCTGAACATCACCTGAATCTCACCTTCATCCCTGACACACACAGACACACACAGACACACACACACACTTGAAATCAAGTGGAGTCAGGAAGTGGAGGTCATGGAGGAGAAAACATTGTTTTATTTGGAGACCAGCTTTTATTCTGAAAGTCAGAGTATTTAGGGTCACTGTTAAAGGCTCTATATGAAGTTGTCAGAGTTGTTGTTTTTAATGACATCAGTGGCCGTGAAGTGAACTGCAGTCAGCATCCTGTTGCTCGTGCCCGCAGTCTGTAGGCGAGCAAGCCAAAACAGTGAAGTGACATACAGCAGACTGTTTTATATTGTAGTTAGAATAACGTTACTATCTGTAATGTTCCTATATTTTATTTGGACCATTGGCTCCGTGATACAAACTAGCTTACCGTTTGCAAGTTACTTCATCAGCTAACATTACAAAGCAACCATTACCTTAGCTCAGGTTACAGATTGAGGTGTCCACTCCTGTTTTGCATTGCTCTCAGCTATTAAAAAGCAATCGTTGGTTACAGACTAGGGTTGGACGATATGTTAAGTTTTTCCAGGCGGCCAGTCAGCCCAACAACCAGCAATTGCCGATATATTCGCACAGGTGTGTGTGTGTGTGCGCAGTGAGCCGTAGTTTTAGCTGGGAAATGTATGTGAGCGGCGAGTTTGCTACGTTCCACAAGCTGTCTTAGCTTTTTTTGGTCTAAAAAAGAAACTCACAAAATATCAAATGAAATACTCTTCTGAATTCAAGTTTCTCTCTTCTACTGGACTAAGACTAGCTTACTGCCATGTTAACTCATAAGACAGTTACCATTTGTATTGGACTCTGTTTTGGTGGGTGCCGGTCTTTTGTTGACGTTAGCAGGATCCATTTCTAAACTAACGTTAGATGGACATGGAGCTGAAGAGAGGCTCAGGCACTCGAGAGCATTCATAATGTCACATCCAGAGTCCTTGACATAGAAATCAGTCCACAAGCTGTTGTAGGCAACCGAGAAAGTTGGGGAGAGTCTCATTTTTTAAGTGACGTTACACTCTGTTCACACATTGGCAATAAAAAGCAATTAATAAATGTAAATTGTTACATATTGTACCTTTTTAAGAGAAGAGTTGAAATATTTAAAGAGAAAAGTTGTATGTTTAATATGACGAGATTTTAACATTACAGTCAACAATTAATCAACATTATGATTTAATAAAAATCTCAGAGAGATAAACTGCAGTGTTTGTTTCTGTGCTTCTAATAAAGTTTTATTGAACTCTTTCAGAGAAGAAGGAGCATCGCCGAGACTTTCCTCTTCATGCCTTCCCTCCCTTCACCTTTGGCCACCCTCCTCCTCCTCCTCCTCCTCCACCACCTGGAGCTCCTCAGGCCCCGCCCCCTCACCTGGCCCCACCCCCTGCCCTGCACCCCAACGTCACCTGTGATGGCTGTGACGGTCCCGTGGTGGGAACTCGCTTCAAGTGTTCGGTCTGTCCAAACTACGACCTGTGCTCCGCCTGCCAGGCTCGAGGGACACACACTGAGCACGCTCTGCTGCCCATCTGGCACCCGCTGCAGGTGTGAACTTTAGTTATATATTTATTTTACAGGTCTGTAATGTCTTAACTTTCCATAAAGTTTCTAGGAAAGAACAATGTGTCAGATTAATTAAGGAAGAAAGAAAAAAAACCCAACATAAATATTTAGTTTTATATTGAAGCTTTCATGTTCAGCTGATTTTTTAGATTAAGATATTAGATAATTAAGATATGAATTGGATTTAGAAGTACAGACAGTTTGAGTTTACAGATTAAGTCTTAAAGATGAACTTGCTTTAAATATATGAAAATATTACTTTTAATATTCATCTCCCAAAAAACCTTTCCAATTATTTCAGTCTGAGGTTACTTGACTGAACACTAATTGATGTCACACTGCACTCAGTACACTTTGACATCACTGGTGGGCGTGGTCAGAGCTGCAGCAGACTTTACGTACTGGCTTTTATTTTGGTTATTTTTTTCAGATTTATGCAGGACTGCAACATGTAGTGTTTTCAGCCCTGCTCTTTGACTTTCAGTAATGTGTTTTCAGCCCTGCACTGTGACTGTAGGGATGTTTTGGTGAACTTTACTGTCTGTCTGTAGTGGTTTCCTCGGGGTAAGTGGATGAAGAGGATGAGACACTGCATGTGGAACCAGAACCTGAACCATGCTCAGAATCTGAACCAGGATCAGGGTCAGCCTGCATCCTCCAGACCTGCTGCTGACTGCAGCAACCCCTCTGGTCAGTGTCAGGAATTATAATCTGTTTTTACTTACTACAGTGTTTCTTGAGAAACTGACAATAATCAAATTAATAATCAATAATCTAATGCAGCCTCTCAGGCCAATGTGGACTTCCTGAAGAACATCGGAGAGGGTGTGGCGGCCATGTTGAGCCCGCTGGGTGAGTGATGTCACGGTTAACATCTGAGATCAGTCAGGTCTCTGACTGGCTGCTTTGGAGAGTGAAACCAGGGGCTTGTTAACAGGAAGTGATGGTGTCTTCTCAAAGTAATAGTGCAATTAAAGGAAATTGTGTTTGCTGTAAGACCAGTGAGGTGAACTTTCTCAGGGTTCAAACAGGGAGTGATGTCACATGTGTGCACAGGTATCGATGTGGACATCGATGTGGAGCATGAGGGCCAGAGGACAAAGGTGACCCCTCCCTCTCAGAGTGGGGAGTCGGAGGGAAACGTGGAGATGGACAGAGGCAGCAGTGAGGGTGGAGCCGGCAGTGAGGGCGAAGCCAGCGAGGGGTCAAAGGTCAGTTCATCATCATCATCAGAAGAAACAATCAGAGAGAGGGGAGGGGCTGCGCTGTAGTTTAGGTTCACCTACTGAAATGTAACTGTCACTGTTACCATGGAAACACAGGTGTTAGTTCAGAGGTGTTTCTGTGCACTGTCCCACATTAGTCTGGTGTAAATCTAACCCTGGTCCTTCTCAGACCAGTGTAACCAGTAAACCGGACCCAGTTTGTGCTCTTCAGGTGTGCAGAGATTCTGATGAGGAGTGGACACACCTGAGCCCCAGAGAGGTTGACCCCTCCACCGGAGAGCTGCAGTCTCTCCAGCCTGGGAACGAGGACAAGGGTCCCCCATTGGGACAGCAGGGGCCAACAGGTCTGAGGGAGGCGGCTCTGTACCCTCACCTGCCTCAAGGTAAGACCGCATCCTCTCCCTGATCTGTTACATTCTTGTGTATGTCATCCCTGCTGACCTCCGCTTCCTGCCCCCCCCCCCCCCCCCACAGAGGCAGACCCCCGCCTGGTGGAGTCTCTGTCTCTCATGCTGTCGATGGGTTTCACCGATGAAGGCGGCTGGTTGACCCGTCTCCTTCAGGCCAAAAACTTTGACATTGGTGCCGCGCTCGACACCATCCAGTACGCCAAACAGCCCCGCCCACAACAGCCCTGATGAAGTCATCATCATGATGTCACCACTGACATCATCTACACTCAACCAATGACATCTAACCATGATTTATACTACAGTCACATGTTCCCGTTGTTTCCTGTAATCTGAGTTTATAATCTGCCAAGTGCTGTTACTCTTGATCATCAATCAATACTCTAACTAATTGATTACTGTTTCTATTGCTTTATTATCTGTATAAGTCATCGACATGTTGCTGTTTTGTGTTAATCTGAATAAAAACATGAAGAACTGAACTCGTCTGACTTATTAAACTATTGATATAAACAAATAACAGAAACTGAAGTCGAAACTAATGATCAATAAATCTGTGTGTGTATATATATATATATATATATATATATATATATATAAAAACACAGTAACAATTGGTAATAGTAACAGTAATAATTAATTGGTTCAGAAACTCAATGAAGCCGAACTCTGCTCTCAAACATGGAGGAAGCATTTAATGAGAGGCGGGGTCTAACTGATGATGTCATTACAGGACAGCAAAGCAGCTCCGCCTACTGACTGAAGGCTTGTCCCCCTCCTCCTTTACCCAACAGTCCGAACTGAAGAAACAATCGCTGACTGGACCAGCACTCACTGGATTAACGCTCTTCTTACTGGGAGGACTGGTGTTGTTCAGACTGGTGGTTCTGTTTGTGGTTGAGGGTCTAACAGGTGTCATCATCAGACTGGACCGGTTTGCCTACAGACAAAAGACATCCGAAGGTTAAATCGATTGATTGAAAGAAACAGTCGGACATGTTCCTCAGGGAACCAGGTTCTCTATTATTCTTGCGTTTGCGTTTTATCGCCAATGTGTTTAACGGTTTGTAGCTGTTAGCGTAGCTGGAAGCAGGGGAAAACTGTTAGCCTAACTTAGCACAAAGATTTCAACAGCTCCACATCTGTCACTGAACTATGTGTAACTTAGGTGATAGTAGTTTCATCAGTGTTAATAACAGTTGTTGGTCATGTCAGCATGTTACCTGTTCAGGTGTCCAGCTGTCCTGTCCTCTTCTGTCTGTCCATCCTTCTCTTCTCTTCCTCTTCCTGTCAGAACACAGGAGGGTTTTAAAAACAGTAAAAGAGCAACTTTCAAACTATCTTCCCCCTCAAACATCTCTCAGAGCCTACTTATTTCTTTCTTTTGTCAGGTTTATTTTCCATTTTTATTCAGACTCAGTTGTGCTACATTTTTCTTCCTTTCAACAAACAAATTCATTGTTCTTACCAGATGATGTACATATGGGTTGAAGTAGAAAAATAAAAGACATAAAAAACTCAGCAGTCATAAAACCGAGTGGTTACAAACCAAAGAACGCCGACTTCCTGACAGCTCAGATGTTATAATTACTACCTCATTCAGCTGATTGTCAAAGGGGAGTGTCTCCACTCCACGTTCCAACAATTCCTTCTGTATACATTCTATAACACTCCTAAGAAAGATGGAGTAGGAGTTGTAATGAACAATATCTTCGTCTACATCATCCTTATTTATTGGTTCCACAATCTCATTTGCTAAATTTGCTGCAACAGCTTCTGGTGTTCTGTGTCAAATCAGTTTACAAGAGTTAGACCTATTTTAATTTTTTTTCTTAAAAAAGTTCTCAAAGTGCAAAAACAGGAAGGTGGTCACTTATGTCATTTATGAGTAGTCCATCTACTATTTTGCTTTCAATTTTATTTGTGAATATGTTGTCTAGCAATGTAGCAGTGTCTATTGTGATTCTACTGGGTTTTAGAATCACAGGAAATAGGCTGTTGCTACATATAGTATTAATAAAGTCTGTTGTCCTTTTGTGTCCATTTGGGTTTAACAAGTCAATATTAAAATCACCACGTACCATGTGCACCTTGTTAATATTCAATTTGCCAAACATACCAGTTAATGTATCAAGACAGGTTCCTGGTGTTCTATATACACAGCCAATGACGATATCTTTACCTTTTTGAACATAAATTTCTACAGTTATACATTCCAAAATATTTTCTATAGTATTTGTCATAGGTTTAGTGATGTTACATCTTAAAGCTGTATCAACATACAGAGCAACTCCTCCTCCTTTTTTACTGTTCCTATTAATCATAAACCACTCATATCCTTCCAGTTCCACATCATATACTTTCTCATCATCAAGCCAGGTCTCAGATATTGCAATTATATTATAATATAATAATTATCATTATTGATGTTGTTGTAAAAGTGGTTTTCTGGATCAATATTGTGTTCAATCTCATACAATTTATGCTCTGTGTGGTCAAACGTTTTAAAGTTCAGGTTTTCATACTTACTATACAGTCTGTGCAAATGGTCACTCACATCATCCTTGCTAATGTCTACAAAATCCTCCTCATCCATGTCTCTGAACGGGAACATATAATCCTCATCAAGATCTGTCATTTATTTTTCAGTTCATAGTTAATAGTTCATGCAAATGCTTTCCCACACAGTCCAAAATAATGTTCCATTTAGCCTTATCATCACTTTTCTTCCCAGTTTCTTGTCCATGTTGCTTGCATCTTGTTTTGTTTCCTTAGGATTCGTGCATGTCTCGAAATGTTGGCGTTCTTTTTTTGTCAGATGCTCATTCAAGTACACACCTGTCCCTTTCAGCTTCTTAGCCTGCCTGAGTAGCTCAGTCTTGTGCTTTCGATTCACAAACCGAACTATTATGGCAGGTTTTGTTTTATTATCCTTTCGGGGAAGGGTGTGACAAGCCGCGACGTTGTTACTCTGAATACTCATGTTCTTACTTTCAAGGAACTTTATGACTTGCCATTCCAGCATTTGTAGTTCCTCTGTCGGGCCGTCCTCTCTGTTTTTACCTCCAGCCGTAGTCCTGGCATAAGTTCGGTGTGTGTTATCCAGTCCGATTATGATTAAATCCTTCATTCTTGTGTTCCATGTCATCAATTCTTCGCTCTAGGCCATCAATTTTCTTATCCTTCTCTTTAACAAGATTCTTCAGTTGTTTAACTTCTTCCACCAGATCAAGTAGCATAGCTTGTTGTTTAGCTACTTTGCTCAGCTCGTCCAACATGAAGTTCAGAGATTTTCTGATCACCTCCAACTCTTCCTCAACAGCATTACTGGCTGTCTTTGGTGGCATTTTTCCTTTCGTTTTCACTTGTATCCACATGTATCCAAGATGGCGCTGCGGATGGCTGCCTCGGTATGTTGGAGCGCATTGTTTTGCCTGTAAATAGCGTTTCTTGTTTTGGTTCAGGGAGCTCTTTCACCAGAGAAGAGCTCATGAACATGGAACACCAGTGGATTTGTTTCCCGAATTTCTTACACCTTTAACTGTTTTATGGGACATTCTGGTCAAAGGTGCTCTCACCTTTGCAGCTCTACGGCGACGTAGAGGGAAACGTGCCGGTGCACTCGTGCGTCTTCGCCGGCGAGGACAACGTACACCGCTATCCGGAATATTTCTCTCTAACATGCGCTCACTGGGGAATAAGATGGACGAACTCCAGCTGCTGATGAGGAGAAACAAGGACTTTCATTCATCTGCTGTTTTGTGCTTCACTAAACTGTAAACCATACTACTCCCCCCGCGAGTTCGGGTTAGGGTTAGGGCTTCATTCATTCTAGTCAGTGTTTACATTCCACCGGAGGCCAACATGCAGGACGCACAGCACGCACTCGCCGACCAGATACTGGAAACGGAGCAAACCACCCCAGACTCCTTAGTTATTGTCCTCGGTGACTTTAACAAAGGTAACCTCAGACATGAACTCCCCAAATACAAACAGTTTACTAAATGCCCCACCAGGGAGGGGAACACTCTGGATCACTGTTACACCACAGTCAGTAATGCTTTTCACGCCGTCACCCGCGCTGCACTGGGACACTCTGACCACGACATGGTCCACCTGATTACGGCATACAGGCAGAAATTAAAACTTTCTAAGCCTGTTGCGAGAACTTCGAAGAAGTGGACCAGTGAAGCTGCAGAGGACCTGAAGGCGTGTTTGGACTGCACTGACTGGGATGTTTTCAGGACTGCTACCAACAGTCTGGATGAGTACACAGAGGCTGTGACTTCATATATCAGCTTCTGTAAGGACTGCTGCGTACCAACTCAGACCAGGGTGAGTTATAACAACGACAAACCCTGGTTCACTGCAAGACTGCGACAGCTGAGGTTGGAAAAGGAAGAGGCGTTTAAGAGTGGCAACAGAGCAGAGTTTAAGGAAGCCAAGTACAAGTTTAGCAAGGCGGTGAGGGAAGCTAAACGACTGTACTCAGAGAGACTACAAGACCAGTTCTCCTCCAACGACTCTGCTTCTGTGTGGAGGGGGCTCAGGCAGATCACCAACTACAAGCCAAGAGCCCCCAACTCTGCTAACGACCGACGCCTCGCCAACAGCCTCAACAACTTCTACTGTCGCTTTGAAAGACAATGGGACAGTCCTGACACCATCCCCCACACCATCACCCACCAGCTCCAGCCCAACCCCCTCATCACACCTGGGGCTGCACTCTCACACCTCTGACCACCACAGTGCCCCCCCCCCCCTCCAGCATCGACACCTCTGTCTGTCCTTGAAAGAGATGTGAACAGGCTCTTCAAGAGACAAAACCCCCGGAAAGCTGCTGGACCAGACTCCATCTCTCCATCCTGCCTGAAGCGCTGCGCCGATCAGCTGTCTCCGGACATCTTCAACACCTCACTGGAGACATGCCACGTGTCAGCCTGCTTCAAGGCCTCCACCATCATCCCCGTCCCCAAAAAAACAGGGCCCACAGGATTAAATGACTACAGACCCGTCACCCTGACCTCTGTGGTCATGAAATCATTTGAACCCCTGGTCTTGTCCCACCTCAAATCCATCACCGACCCTCTGCTGGACCCCCTGCAGTTCGTCTACAGACCTGTTGGCTCTGGCCGTCAACTTGGCCCTACACTCCTCCAGCTCCTGGACTCCGCAGGATCCTATGCCAGGATCCTGTTTGTGGACTTCAGCTCTGCCTTCAACACGATCGTCCCGGCTCTTCTTCAGGACAAGCTCTCCCAGCTGAACGTGCCTGACCCCACCTGCAGGTGGATCACAGATTTCCTGTCTGACAGGAAGCAGCATGTGAAGCTGGGGAAACACGTCTCAGACTCGCGGACGATCAGCACCGGCTCCCCTCAAGGCCGTGTTCTTTCTCCTCTACTCTTCTCCCTGTACACCAACAGCTGCACCTCCAGTCACCAGTCCGTCAAGCTCCTGAAGTTCGCGGACGACACCACCCTCATCGGACTCATCTCTGGAGAGGATGAGTCTGCCTACAGGTGGGAGATTGACCATCTGGTGACCTGGTGCAACAGCAACAACCTGGAGCTTAACACTTCAAAGACAGTGGAGATGGTTGTAGACTTCAGGAAGAGCGCAGCCCCACCCGCCCCCATCACCCTGTGTGACTCTCCAGTGGACACTGTGGAGTCCTTCCGTTTCCTGGGCTCCATCATCAGCCAGGACCTCCGGTGGGAGCTGAACATCAGCTCCCTCATCAAGAAAGCCCAACAGAGGATGTACTTCCTGAGGCAGCTGAGGAAGTTTAACCTGCCACAAACAATGCTGGTTCACTTCTACACTGCCATCATAGAGTCCATCCTCACCTCCTCCATCACTGTCTGGTACGCTGCTGCCTCCACCAAGGACATACGCAGACTGCAGCGTATCATCCGCTATGCAGAGAGGGTGATTGGCTGCAACCTCCCATCTCTTCAGGACCTGTACTCCTCCAGGACCCTGAGGAGAGCAGGGAAGATCGCTGCCGACCCCTCCCACCCCGGACACCATCTGTTCGACCCCCTCCCCTCTGGCAGGAGGCTGCGGTCCATCAGGACCAAAACCTCCCGCCACAAAAACAGTTTCTTCCCCTCTGCAGTCAACCTGACAAACTTACAACTTACTTCAACACGGAAGCAGGGCCACCGGTGTCATTAAAAACAACAACTTTCTGAAAACTGAGACCTGCTTTGGGTCTCACCTGTCCGTTTTATAAACCACACTGCTGACTGACAGGTAGGTGGGCATGGCCTGTAACAACATAAACACTCTCTAAAGTCACACCTGTCAATCATGTTGTTGCCATGGAGCTGCTGCCTGTCCATCGAAACATTCTCCTCTTGTGGCTCTGCCTTCTCAGGTGTATCCAGGTATTTGCTCCAGCGGCTCACCCGAGTCTGTGTCACCTGGAGACATTATTAGATATTGTTCAATATTGAAGCAGAAAAACTAAATGAAGACATTTAGAAGCATAAACACCTCTGTGCAATCTCAAAGCTTACACTACATCTACGGAGGCCTGCTTGCGCAAGCATAAACAAGGCTTTAGAGATAGGCCTTTATTTTGAAGCATGCTTAGAGATGGGCCTTTATTTCTAATTCTCTGCTTTCATATTTGATTGTTTCAGGATGAATCCTCCTTGCTGTGTTAAAGTTACTGCATTACGCCTTTGATACCAACAATGCAGTTTTTAAAATATATTATTTTACTAATTTCCAGAAAAATAATCAAATATCTACGACATCTATGTAAATAAGTAATTGCACCCTTATATTGATTTAATTGGCTTTAGGAGTGATAACTGAAAAGAATTAGCTCTTATTGTTTGGTATCTGACATTCATTCAGAGACTACAAGGTTTTTGAGCATGACCCTGAAAGTAGGAACAGGACTTTGATGAGGCCACTCCAAAAACATTTTTGTAGAAATAAAATAACAAATAATACAAGACACTATACACTTTACAACACTAAGCTTTACCTACATATACATATCTTTGTTGACATGACAGCTATTCATCTTTTCTGACGCGTTCAAATATTGGCGTCGGGCACACCATCGGTTTACTGCTGTCAGACGTACACGCTTTAGTTGTGGGGCAACAGAGACGAAGGCAACAAACGTGGTACGATCATCAATAATGACGTGCTGTATTTGATTGCGTGGTAGCCTACATCACAGTAGGTTGTACGTCTATAAAACTCCACTCTCTCTGAAGTCCGTTAGTACTTAAATCCCATAAACTTAAAATGTAGCTGCTGTCATCTTGTGGCACGTGTACATTTGTATTTTCTATATAGTTTTATGCATTCTCCATTCTGCACTGGGGGCCTTTTAAGGTGAAGGGATAGAGTTGTGGTGCTGCTGCCTTCAGTAGCAATCATTTCGTGGTACACATCTGCCCTCCAGAAACGGAACCACCTGCTGTTATCTATGGAGCTGAAGTAAACAATGGTTAATTAGTTTGTTAGTCTGACTGTGTGGGATAGCGAGGCTCCTGCATGTAAACGTCGCCTGCTCTCAATGCAGACATCTGGAATGTGACGATATGGTCATGTGCCCTACCTGAGAGTGTGTGGTCAGTTGGTCGTGTTCCTCAGGTTCATCCTCTCCGTCTGCCTCCACCTGCTTCCTGTTAACAACCATCAGGAGACAGCGACAGGTGAGAACACCTGGTAAACAGGTGCAGAGTGACGAATACTTGGACTAAAAAAGCTGCTGCATATTGTGGGACATGTTGGTTACCATTGCGACCAGCTGTTGTGCTCCTGCTCCTCCATCATGGCTCCTCTCAAGGCGTTCAGTTTCTGAACATGACGTCTGCAGTCGGCCCCGGATCCCCGTCCAAATTCCTGTCCAATCAGCACACAGGCCGACAGGTGACACAGGTAATAATAAAGCCTCTCCTCATAATACTCTCAACTTGGGATGGGAATTGATAAGATTTTATGGATACCAATACCATTATGGATTCTGCTTATCAGCCCGAGTGTGAACATGGAGTAGAAACCTGAGGACAAGCTGTAGCCACAGTCTGGACGATATTATTTGTTTTCATTTAAGTCATCTGTCAGAGAAAACATCTGCTCAGCCTGCCTGTGTGGCGCTAATGTTATTATTTTCCGCGGTTACCTCGGTGACGGACAGCTGGGAAGCAGTGGCACAGTGTCTGTACACTCCTGGAGTTTAAGCCTGCGTTGTGTAGGAGACGTTTCAGCATATTGCTGGTGTTCCCACTCTGACATGAGATGATCATTTCTTCCTCTGCCATGAGTCTTCCTTCTTTTAACTGTCAGAAAAACATGCCAGCATCGATAAACTCGGGAGGCATAGGATTCCCATCCCTACTCTGAACATCAGGGGCCAGTTGTCCAATTTTTTTTTTTATCTGGATCAGAATGATGAATTGGATTGAGGACAGTCTATGACTTTTGTTGTGATTTAGCTCTATATACACTACTCACAAAAAGTTAGGGATATTTGACTTTCAGGTGAAATTTATGGAAAATGTAAAAACTTCATGCTACAGTGATATTATATCATGAAAGTAGGCCATTTAAGTAGAAGCATGCAATGGTAATTTCTTCATCTCAAACAATTTATTGAAACAAAAGCTAACAGTGGTGGGTATACCACAACAAAAAATGTCAGTGTCTCAATAACTTGTCATGTGTCCTTGAGCATCAATTACAGCTTGACAACGACGTCTTATGCTGTTCACAAGTCGACTTATTGTCTGCTGAGGCATGGCATTCCACTCTTCTTGAAGGGCTGCCCTCAGGTCATTGAGGTTCTGGGGTGCGGGGTTACGACCCTCTACACGACGACTCAGCTGATCTCATTGGTTTTCTATGGGATTCAGGTCTGGAGAAAGTGCAGGCCACTCCATTTGAGGGACCCCAGCCTCCAGCAGCCGTTCCCTGATGATGCGACCTCGATGAGCTGGGGCATTGTCGTCCATGAAGATGAAATCAGGCCTGTGTTGCTCATGCAGAGGCACAATGACTGGATTAATGATGTTATTCAGGTAGTATCGGCTTGTCACAGTACCAGTCACAAGGTGTAGGGCAGTTCTGTGTTGACTAGACACACCTGCCCAGACTGTAACACCACCAACTCCAAAGGCTCGTCTGGTGACAACAGTGGCTGATGCATAGCGTTCTCCTCGACGTGTCCAACAGCGTTGGCGGCCATCATTTCTGCTCAATGTGAATCGACTTTCATCAGAGAACAGCACTGAGGCCCACTGGTTCCTCATCCAGCGCAAATGCTCCCTGGCCCATGCAAGACGATGACGCCTGTCCCTGGTGGTGTGGTCAGGTACCCTTGCAGCTCGTCTAGCACGCAGACCATGCTGATGTAAGCGGTTTCGAATGGTCTGACGTGACACTCGGGTGCCTCTCACCTCACTTAAACGTGCCTGGAGTTGAGTGGCATTCACCATCTGGTTCCGCAGGGCACTGTTCACAATGAAGCGGTCATCAGCATGGGATGTGGCCAAAGGACGTCCACTTCTATGCCTTTCTGTGACTCTACCAGTCTCTCTCTGTCTCTGTTGCAACCTGCTGATGACACTCTGTGAAAACTCTAAGCTCAGTGGCAACTTCCCTCTGAGAACATCCCGTTTGAAGCCTCGCAATGGCCAGTCACTGTTGATCGATTGTTAGGTGTCGTCTTGGTCTCATGATGTCAAAATGTGAACAGCATGACGAAGAGGACTGTTTAAATACAAATTGTCATTGAACCAGAACATTTAGTGGTCGATTCATGGATCAGACACTTGTTGTGATTTTTGCGGTTAATCACCTTGTTAGAGAACAGCATGTTATGCAATAAGTACTGAAACACTGGACAGTTGGACATGTACATTCAAAAGTTTAGAGAAGGTCAAATTAAGTTCACCTGTAAAGGTTATAGTGCATTTTAGGTGCATTCTGAAATTTCATCCAAAAGCCGAATATCCCTAACTTTTTGTGAGTAGTGTAAATAGAAATTTCATTGAACTGAATTGTTTATCTGTCCAGCTACAACTTAACTGTTGTGGTTCACTCTCAGCTCTCACAGCGTCATGTTCAGAGACAAAGCAGTGAAAAGACACTGTACACTACCTGCTCAGCAGCAGACAGACACAGTTAGACGAGCTACTTAACACAGTGGGGTATTCAGCAGCTAAAGTGACAGATATTTCCCTCAGGAGGTGGTAAAACACAGCAACATGATCATTCATGTGTTTGCTCTCCTGATGAATGGAAGTCCAATATTCTCTCTGTGACTACTGGTTCAGTTCAACACTTCAACTTAAAGCTGATGATCTCTTAATGTTGTGTTCACTGCTTGTTTGTGCTGAAAACAATAAAAAAAAGTTGAAGTTATAATCAGACCTTGAGCAGCGACTGTTTCTCTCCACACACTTTACAGCTCCACCTGTTCACCTTCTTCACCTGACAGACACAGCACAGGGCACAAACAGTCATGTTTTCTTAATAATAATTACAAGAATCAGACAAAAAACACAAACTTTAAGACTTCTAAATTTGACAAACCAAGATTAAGTGCTACCTCATCCTGTGCAGAAGGAGTTATTTTATTGACTCATCAGAGAATCATTGTTTAGTGAAGGAAGGACCGGTTCTTTCAGCCGCCACTAGTGAACCGACTCACGAACGACTCCTTTGGTTCTTTTTTTATTTACTAATTGTTTTTCTTTTAATTTAGTTCAGTGCCGAGTCGCGGCTCTTAGTCGTTCTTCGGCTCAATGGGAGTGTGCAGAACGAACGAGTTAACTCCGAGTCGGAAGTTAAGAGTAGGCTTAACTCTGTTTAAACTGTGTTGTCACATATGCATATACTCCATGTCCACAATGACTTTAATTAACCTGTTTCTCATTTAAATAAACGAGCAACGTGTTTTTAAAACAATAGAATTTTCTTTGTGTCTATTTACATTTTTATCAAATACTTCTTGTATAATAATGTTGACTCAGCACTCATGAACCAGGTCTTATGGAAGTTAACCGTTTGTGCCCGCGTGTTTTGAAAACTTAGATACATGTCGAATAAAGTTTTATACATAGAAAAACATAATTAAATATGAATAGAATTGTCTAGATTTTAACTTCAAAGTCCGGAATCAGCTGCTGTTAGTGAAGTTATTTTAAATTATTCAACATTATTGACAAGCAACCGTGACCGAACACCAATTCACTAACAGCAGTTAGCCTGTTAGCCTTTAGCCTGTAGTTTAGTTTATCTCTCGTGTATTTGTTACCTGTTGAACCTGGAAGCTCTGACAGGAAAAACACTGGAGAACGTGAAACTCCTGAACCATGATGGACAGATATTAAACGGCTCCGGTCTTGGTTGTGGTTCTGGTCGTGATTCTGGTCGCGATTCTCCGGCTGATTTCCCGGGTCTGTTTGAACTGCGATGATACGTCACAGCGGCCGCAGTGTGTTGTATCGGAGGAGAGCACCTCCTGCAGGCCGGAGGACTACAGCACTGATTGTGTTTATTAAAAATGCAATATCACGTTTCTTCTCTGCTGTGTTTCCGTACTTTCTCTGTATGTACACATTTGAATACAACAGCTTCTTATAAACAGAAGGATTCAGTCTGAATGGTGTCACTAATCAATGAACCTGATCAGTTGTTTAAACATTAGATGTAAGAATCAGTCTGTTCACATTATTTCAACATTTTGGTTGCCCTTAAAGAAAAGTGAAAGTTTGGAGAAACCTTTTGTTCTAATATATTAGAAATCTTAAGAGTGTTGAGAAATGTGTGTAACTCTAAGTTAGAGATTGTTTACAATCTGTAATAACATTGTTATAAAATAAAAAGTTGACAATGTACAAATAAAACCAACCGACAGATTTCTCTTTTAAAACAATTAAAATAAATCTGCTTTCATGTGAAATGAGCAGAAACTAAAACTCTGACTGCAGCTGAACTTTTTGCTTCTTTCACTTCTTATTTGTAAATCAATGAACACCACAGAAGTAGAAAAGTGAATTTCCCTCAGTATTTATTAGACAACAGAATTCATATCGATAATTGATCAATAAAATGGATTTTAAAAGAAGACTGGTTTAAGACAACAGAGAAAAAACGGAATAAAACACTGAAACGTCCTCTGACAAGAAGTAAACAGGAATAATGTCATCAGAAACAGGCAGCAGAGACAAACAAACAAGGCTTCAGTGACATCAGAATAAAAGTCAACAGGTGTGAACTCACCTGAGTGAAACAGATACATGAGTTTATTCAGGCAAAACGATCTCATGATTAATATACAGTTAATATATCAGAACTGTACAGAAAGAGACTAAAACATTTAAACAAGTTTATTTTTATTTTCTGTAGATAATTGTTTACTTCCTCATTCAGTCATTATTTATGTAATTGAGTCCATAAAGTTTCATTTTCTAAAAATAAATAAAAATAATATTTCAGCCTGTTTCCAACATAAATCAACTTATTTAAATCAACTTTTATTTTTGTTGTCTCAGGTGAATGGACCCTGGTTTACCTGTCAGAAACATGTTGAAATTTTCTCTGTCAGATATTTTCACTTATTTTAAGAAAATTTGATTTTAGGACTTTGATTATATGGAGATAATTTTGTTTAAATTTGTTTAACTTGTGAGTAAAAGTTTGTTCAACAAAAAAATTGTGTTGGGACTTTGGGGCTTCCCAAGTTCTGTCAGCACACAGTTCACCTGTTTTTTTACCTGCTTGTCTGTTAGTACTCAGTTTGTTAGTTTTCAGTCCAGGTGATCCTCCAGAGTCTCAGACTATTTATATACATCTAACCTCAACAGAGACCTACTGATCCACCTGCTGACCCACCTGCTGATCCAACTACAGATCCACCTGCTGATAAACCTACACCTCCACCTGCTGATCCACCTGCTGATAAACCTACAGCTTCACCTGCTGATCCACCTGCTGATCCACCAGCTGATAAACCTACAGCTCCACCTGCTGACCCACATGCTGATCCAACTACAGATCCACCTGCTGATAGACCTACAGCTCCACCTGCTGATCCACCTGCTGACCCAACTATGGATCCACCTGCTGATCCACCTGCTGATAAACCTACAGCTCCACCTACTGATCCACCTGTTGATTTACCTGCTGATCCACCTACTGATCCACCTATTGACAAACCTACTGATCCACCAGCTGATTTACCTGCTGATCAACCAGCTGATCCACCTACGGATCGAACTGCTGATCCTGAGTGGAGCTGAGTTCTGCAACAGTGGACTGGCATGTGTTTACCTGGAGTGGAGATCCAGGTGTTTATTCATGATTATCAGTTTTATATCTGGTCTCTGCTCTGATCGTGTACATTTTGTGCTGTTTGCTGTTAGAACAACTCAACCCTTCCTCCATCTCTTTCACATCAAAAGCCCTCCATCCCTGAAGGGCCAACAGTGAAACACCTGTGTTGAATGGTAACAAACGTATGGTCACCTGGACTGTTTTTAAAGTGATGCCACAGGATTGTTGGTTCAGTTGTTTTCAGTCTCAGTTGGACGTGAAGAAGAAAACCTGAACAAACTCTGAAACTCCTGACTGTGATGGTCTGTGACATCACATGTTAGTCTGTGACATCACATCCTCATAATCAGAATGATGATGTGTTTCCTCTCTCTGTCTCTGTAGGACCAAATAGCCAATCAGAGTCTAAGTCTGTTAAAATGACATCAGCAGGGATGCTTCAATCAGGAGCCGACATCATCACAAACCACCTGATCAGATCAGCTGATCTTTAAATAAAGGATCTGTATTGGTCCTGACTCACCTGAGCAGAGCATCCCTGCTGCCTCAGTCTCAAACAAACACACGAGGTGAGTCAGGTGGGCAGGTGGAGGTGAGTCAGGTGGAAAGGTGGAGGTTAGTCAGGTGGACAGGTGGAGGTGAGTCAGGTAGTCAGGTAGAGCTGACTCAGGTGGACAGGTGGAGGTGAGTCAGATGGACAGGTGAGTCAGGTAGACAAGTGGAGCTGAGTCAGGTGGAGTGCTGGGTGAGTTCGTGGTCGGAGGCGGAGCTTGTCTGACGCTCCACCACCCGCTGGGCTTTACAGGCAGCCATCTTGTTCTGGATGTCCCTCTTCTTCTCAAAGTAGTCGACAAGCGGCGGCTCCGTCAGCAGCGACGCCAGCACCTGCTCAAAGGTGATCGACCAATCAACATCCAGCACGCTGCCCTGCCTCTGCTCACCGCCGCCAATCAGCACTGTGTCGTCGGCGATGTCCTCACACTGCAGCGAGCCGGAGCTCACCACCGAGTACGACGACACTGACGTGTCGTCTTTAGTTTCCTCGTCGGATGTCTGCGGAACTACCGGCTCCAGCTGAGCGTCTGCCAGAGCCCGACACACCTGAGACTCACCTGACTCCCCCTCGCTTGGCCCGTCCTCCCTTTGAGGGTCGGGGGACAGAGCCTGAGTGGCGGCGGTGTTGGTCTTCTTGCTGCCGTTGTTGAACTTCTTTCCTACTTCTCCAATACGCAGCAACAGGCTGGCAACGGTGGCGATGGAGTGATAGAGCTGCTGCTCCAGAGGCTCCTCACTGAACATGTTGTACAGAGTCTTACACAAGTCTATGAACTGCTCCTACAGGGAGACAGACAGGGAGAGAGACAGACAGGTCAACAGAGAGAGAGAGAGAGACAGGGAGAGGGAGAGAGACAGGTTAACACACAGAGAGAAGCAGGGAGAGAGAGAGAGACAGGTTAACACACAGAGAGAAGCAGGGAGGGAGAGAGAGAGAGACAGGGAGAGGGAGAGAGACAGGTTAACACACACACAGAGACACAGGGAGAGGGAGAGAGACAGGTTAACATAGACAGAGAGAGAGAGAGAGAGACAGGTTAACATACAGAGAGAGAAAGACAGACAGGTTAACACAGACAGAGACAGAGAGACAGGTTAACAGAGAGAGAGAGACTGAGAGGAAGAGAGACACAGAGAGAAACAGGGAGAGAGAGAGAGACAGGTTAACATACACAAAGAGAGACAGGGAGAGAGAGAGACAGGCAGGTTAACACAGAGAGAGAAAGAGAGACAGGGAGAGTGACAGGTTAACACAGAGAGAGAAACAGGGAGAGGGAGAGAGACAGGTTAACAGAGAGAGAGAGAGACAGGGAGAGAGAGACAGGGAGAGGGAGATGTTAACACAGAGAGAGAAACAGGGAGAGGGAGAGAGACAGGTTAACAGAGAGAGAGAGACAGGCCAATACACAGACAGAGAGAGAGACAGAGAGGTTAACACACACAGAGAGACGGGGAGAGGGAGAGAGACAGGTTAACATAGACAGAGACAGAGAAACAGGGAGACAGAGAGAGAGACAGGCAGGTTAACACAGAGAGAGAAAGAGAGACAGGGAGAGGGAGAGTGACAGGTTAACACAGAGAGAGAAACAGGGAGAGAGAGAGAGAGACAGACAGGTTAACACACACACACAGAAACAGGGAGAGAGAGAGAGCGCGACAGGTTAACATACACAGAGAGAGACAGGTTAATGCAGAGGGAGACAGGGAGAAGGAGAGAGACAGGTTAACACACAGAGAGAAACAGGGAGAGAGAGACAGACAGGTTAACAGAGAGAGAGAGAGAGGGAGAGGGAGATAGACAGGTTAACACAGAAATAAACAGGGAGAGAGAGAGAGACAGGTTAACATGCACACAGAGAGACAGGTTAACATATAGAGAGAGAGACAAGGAGAGGGAGAGACAGACAGGTTAACAGAGAGAGAGAGACAGACAGACAGGTTAACATGCACAGAGAGAAAGACAGGTTAACAGAAAGAGAAACAGGGAGAGAGAGAGAGAGACAGGTTAACATACAGAGAGAGAGAGACAGGGAGATAGACAGGTTAACACACACACACACACACACACACACACAGAAACAGGGAGAGAGAGAGAGAGAGAGAGAGAGAGAGAGAGAGAGAGAGAGAGAGAGGTTAACATGCACAGAGAGAGAGACAGGTTAGGACTCTCAGATGACTGAACCTGAACCTGATCTCCTCCTCACCTGGTTCATCCTTGGCAGGTCTTTGATGGTCTCTGTCTTGGGTTCCTTCTCTTTGGCCCACATCCTCAGGTAGTACCTGTAGTCCTTCACCTTCTCCTCTGAAACAACACACAGGTCAGAGGTCACCATGGATGTATAACAGAGTCCTACAGGGATGATGTATCTTTGTAGGCCAACCCGGACGTTAGCATCGCCCTGGTTCCCTCGACAAACAGCCAATGAGATTCTTTAGATTTTGGATTATTGGAGAAAATAAACTCTGTGGCAAACAAACGTTTATGATACTGGCACATTTTGTTCAGCAACATAATCTTCACAAATAAACAGCACTTTTACGATTTATGAAGTGTACATGGAATTGCCAGAAGTAAAGAGGTTACATTAGGCTATAAACGAACTACACCATACGTCACCACCACATTTGAATTTCATGTCATTGGTTCATTAGTTTAGCTAGTTTTAAATTACATCCTTAAACTGATTTCCATGTAAATGTTTACAGCACTCAGAGAGATACTTTAATTCCTATAAGCTATGGACTGTAAATAATCAAAATAAAGTTTATTTTCTTGAACAAACTGAACGCTGAAAGAACTAATTTTGTTCACACCAACCCGCTCGTTTGTTCAGAGAGTTTAAAATCTCAGTACCTGTGCAGGTAACAGTGGACCTCATCCACCTGAACCTGGTTCTCAAACTGACTAGTCACAGTCATGTGATGTCAAAGAGTGGAGGTTTGCTTTGGACACTTCATCTGTACAGGACAGGTACATCACCTGTGCACACAGTCAACAGGAGGCTGGGCATTTACCTTTCTTCTCTTCGCTGTCTCCACCTCCATCCTTTCCCTCCTCACCTGTGCAGACAGGAAATCATCTTCATCACTTTCATCATCATCATTATCAACATCATCATCACAGAAAAGATTAACAAAGTAACTTTGACCGTGAGTTTCTCAAAAAAAACAACTTTGAGTTCAGACAGTCAGTCAGAAAGACATACAGTAAGTCAGACAGACAGACAGTCAGTGAGTCAGGCAGACAGTCAGTGAGTCAGGCAGACAGACAGTCAGTGAGTCAGACAGACAGAGAGTCAGGCAGACAGTCAGTGAGTCAGGCAGACAGACAGTCAGTGAGTCAGACAGGCAGACAGGCAGTCAGTCAGACAGGCAGTCAGTCAGTCAGACAGACAGGAAGTCAGTCAGACAAACAGACAGACAGACAGACAGACAGACAGTCAGTGAGTCAGGCAGACAGACAGACAGTGAGTCAGGCAGACAGACAGGCAGTCAGTCAGACAGACAGACAGTGAGTCAGACAGACAGACTGACAGACAGAGAGTCAGGCAGACAGACAGGCAGTCAGGCAGTCAGGCAGTCAGACAGACAGTGAGTCAGACAGACAG
Source organism: Enoplosus armatus (assembly GCF_043641665.1). Classification (NCBI taxonomy): domain Eukaryota; kingdom Metazoa; phylum Chordata; class Actinopteri; order Centrarchiformes; family Enoplosidae; genus Enoplosus; species Enoplosus armatus. Next base: position 25,603,341 of record NC_092189.1, on the reverse strand, counting down.
ACAGGCAGGCAGACAGACAGACAGACAGGCAGTCAGTCAGTCAGACAGACAGTCAGGCAGTCAGACAGACAGGCAGGCAGGCAGTCAGGCAGACAGACAGACAGAGTCAGTCAGTCAGTCAGTCAGTCAGGCAGACAGGCAGACAGACAGACAGTCAGTCATACTACTTCATACTACTTTAAAACACGTGAAGTAGACCTCCCCAACACACTTCATACTACTTTAAAACACAGAGGTCTCCTCCTCAGGAAGGCATCCAAGAGGACCTGATCAGATGCTGAACCACCTCAGCTGACAGCTTCTACATGAAGGAGCAGTGGTTCTCCTCTGAGCTCCTCAACCGGTCTCTGAGGCTGAGTGCAGACACTCTGCAAAGCAAACAAATTTCTGCTGCTTGGATCCACCATCTCTTTCTTTGCCAACAGGATTAGGACCACACCAGACCAATACAGCGTACTTGTCACTGCTGATGCTGCACCAATCCACCTGTTGATCTCAATCTCCATCTTACTCTCACTGCTGAACAAGACTGAGGAACTTACCGACTCACTCCAGGGGAACAATGTAGTGCTTTCCAGTGAGTATCATGACCTCTGCCAGAGAAAAGTCTTCTCCGAGTCCTCCAGCTCCAACACAGAAGTTCAAGGCAACCAGTCAGATTTAGATGAGGCTGTTACCAACTGTTGGAGGCATTATGTAGTTTTTGTTTGCTTATTTTATCCTTATCTAAAACATCAGGTATTCACGTCCAGTTCAGTTATTGAACCCAGGGTGGAGCATTAGTTTAGGAAGTCACACAGGTAAGCTCCAGGTGATGAGAATCACGTGTGTGGATGGGAAGCAAACAGTTTTTGACCATGTCAGCATGTTTGAATCTGAATTAGCTGAAAGAAATTGCTGCGATCGAATATGAATCCAAACTGAATCCAAAGATCTACAATGTCCAAACAAGGGCACCCCTCAGAGGCTAATTTAGGTATTAGTTGTTTTTTTTGAAAGTCACTACAGGAACTATGTTTACTTGGTCCTGCTCCACCTCCTTCACCAACTTTTCTCCTTCCCCACCTGAGATGTGACGTTTCACATACATAGAACCAGTTTTTGGGGTCAGAGCACAAAGGCCTACCTGCCGCCCAACTAGCAGCACAACTGACCCAGGCCCAGCTGTGTGCCTCTCTCTCTCTCTCCCTCCCTCTCCAGATGTTTTGGATCTAGATCTTCATCCTCCGGGAGATTCAGCCTCTCCTCTCTCTCTGTGTCTGCCTCTCTCCGTCTCTCTCTCTTTCTGTGAAAGATCTGCTTGAGTTTTGGGTCTCGTGTGTCTGTCTGTCTGTCTGTCTGTCTGTCTTCTTCCAGGTCTCCATGGTGGAGAGGAGGTCATGCGACTCAGGTCACTGAGTTGCTCGACGTCCTCCTGGTTGCATATTCTTCAAATATGTTAAAATCTATTTTTAACTTTGTCATCCTGTTTGTAAGTTGTGTTACAGCTTGTGATGCTGCAGTGACAAGGTAACTCAAGAGACAAACTGACAGCACAGTCCAGGTGAGAAACAGCTGCTGTGACATCACTGGCTGTGGGCGGGGCCAGAGGTGCAACATGTTTGACAGCATAGGTGTCAGAGTGCAGGACAACAGCACAAAGACACAAACCTGATGTCACATCCTGCTGCCCCAAAATGTCCAGATCAGACAGGAAGGAAGATTCTAGAAGGAAACATCACACAAAGAAGAAGAAGAAGAAGAAGAAGAAGAAGGGAGGAGAGAGATCAGGCAGTATGTAAGTGACAGAGGAAACATTGAAATCTGTTAATGAGAAGATTTTTCATGCCAATCAAACAGAAAAAAACTGATTCATGATAGTTTATATCCGTAGGATGTTTCTACAAACCTGATCTGAGTCACTACGATCATTTCATGCTAACTTTCAGACAAAATCTTCTGCTTTGTGTTAATCATCTGTAGAGTGACTGTATTCTGAATCAGGTGATTCTGGTCTCAGTCTTTTCATTAATTTTTACAGCAGGTTTCATTGTGTCGTCTAAACCAAAACAGATGTGTATCAATCTGTGATGTGATGAACACTGAGTAGAGGAGGTCACCTGTCAGGTGTGTACAACTGTAGTAGTAGTAGAAATACCGCAGTACGTTTACCTCGTGGTATATCCTCAGTGAAGAAGTGTGTTGCCTCCAGAGCAGACTCCGCCTCCTCAGGACACAGAGCTGCAAAACAAACAAATAAACAGACTGAAGCCTCCTGGTGGTCCACGTATGACCACCTGGTATTTAGACAGTAGAAGGTCTCAGTCTGGTCGGTAGGTTTCACAGTTACGCCAACGCTAAGTTTTAGGAACACACAAACTAACATACCCAGGTGAGCTGTGTGACTGTTACCTGGTGGGAGGTGGAGCTTGTACAGCAGTTTGAGTTTCTCTGTCATGTCTCCATGATACATCCCACCTGCAGACACACAGAAACAAACCAAAGCTGAGCATCAATGCTGATCCACCAAAGAATCTAAATATCTGCAGATAATCACTGAAGACTAAAACCCTGAGTTTAATAGAGAGTCAGAGCAGCTCTGAGTGAAACCATCCTGTGTCTGGACTCACTGAGTCCAGTGATGAACTCTTTGAAGTTGACCAGTCCGTCCTGGTTCTGGTCCAGGAGTCTGAAGAGGCGGGCCGACAGTGTGGGGGTGTGGCCTCCACAGATCCAGGGAGCGAGTGCAGTGAACAGCTGGGTGAACTGAGCCGGGTCGATGCGGTACTGCTCCAGATAGGGCAGGCTGGGATCATGACGTTCGGCTGCAGAGCTGCTGGAGCCCCAATAACAGCTTGTCATGTGTTTGGACTGAGGGATTCAAAAATACAGAGAGAGAGCGAGAATAAGTAATAGTGAGGTAGTATATTTCGAATATTTCCAGTCTGTTTCTTCTGAGTGTCTGACACTCAGAGGGAGGAGTTGAACAGTTTGATGGCCACAGGCAGGAATGATTTCCTGTGGCGCTCAGTTGTATATTTTGTGAGGAATGAGTCTCCCACATTCACCTTATATATGTGCTTCCTTTAGGAGATATTATTAAATATAAATTTAATTGAATTAAACAATTGTTTTGTCGTCACTTTTTAAAAACATCTGAACATTTTAAAAACAGTTCTGACCTTAAAGAGACAGTACAGCTCCTCCAGCTCATCGATACTGAAGGCGGACTCCGTCATCATCGCTCTCACCTACAAACACACACACAAACTTGTAAACTGTGTGTCTACAATAGCATGTTAGAAATAGCCTGCAGCATGCTAACATTACCCACCACGCTCCTCTTGGCCGTGTCCTCCAGCGACTGGATGACCTTTAACCTCTGCTTGAACCTCATCTGCTCTATGACGTCAGAGCGCAAGCTGCCGAATTTCTGCTAAGAGAAGAAGAAACTGAGAAAAATATGTCCAGTAATTAGACTGTGATACTGCTGCTATAGGAGTTAGACGGAGACACTGCAACTCCAGAAGTTAGATGGAGAAACTGCAATTCCAGTAGTTAGACAGAGACACTGCTACTACACGAGTTAGACCGAGACACTGCTGCTACAGGAGTTAGACAGAGACACTGCAACTCCAGAGGTTAGACCGAGACACTGCAACTACAGGAGTTAGACCGAGACACTGCAGTAAAAGGAGTTAGACCGAAACAATGCAGCAACCGGAGTTAGACCGAGACACTGCAACTCAAGAAGTTAGACCGAGACATTGCTGGTACAGGAGTTAGACAGAGACACTGCGGCTACAGCGGAACACACCATGAATGTGTCGCTGTGCAGTGTCTTGGTCTGTTTCTTTGAGATCCTGAACTGTTCAGTAAACCAGTTTAGATCTGTGTCTGAAATATACTTCTCTAATCTATAAAACATGTACATTTTCTATTAAAAGAGATGCATTTCTCTACCTAAGAATATTTTTTGATAATTGTTGAAAATTCATATTTGAATGCCTAGATTTGACCTGTAGGGGGAGCAACAAACACACAGTAATGATTGACAGGGTGACAGCGAACTAGTGTGCTGACATCATGACGTTTCACTTAGTCAGTCTGACCTCATAGGATGACTTGATGAGGTCGAAGATGTCGATCTCAGGTGGAGGATCGTCTCCGCTTGTCAGCAGGGCGTGCAGGTGAGGGATGGGTGGAGCCACCGTCTGTTTATTCACAACATTATCCAGGTACCTGCACACACACACAACTTAGTCTTGACTTACTCAGCACTAACAGTACTTCACTTAACTTTATTTATTTATATTTATTTATACACTTATTTATACTCCAGTCTGGATTCCCACCTGCCCAGGATGGTCATGGCTTCCCCCTCGTCGCTGCAGGACAGCAGGGCGTCCATGTTGTCGTGGAGCACAGCCAGCGCCACCTGGAGATAGATTTATGAACAGGAAGTAGTTTAGTTACAAGTGACAGAGGTCAGAGGTGAAGACTGCTGACCTTGCTGTCTGATGTCCCCTGAAATTTTATAATACACCTGCGCAGACAGGTACAGTCCCCCACTGGACACTAAAAATGTGTTACCGGCAATGGCAGACAATAAAGGTCTGTCTCTAACCTAGAAGATGACCAGCAGGACAACAGTCGGTAAACAGTCAGATGGTAAACAGTTGGTAAACAGTCAGTAAGCAGTCAGCAAACAGTCAGTCAGTAAGCAGCCGGTAAACAGTCAGTAAAAAGTCAGTCAGTAAACAGTCAGTATGCAGAGTCAGTAAATAGTTGGTAAAGAGTCAGCAAACAGCCAGTCAGTAAATGGTTATCAAACAGTCAGTCAGGAAACAGCCGGTAAACAGCCAGTAAGCAGTCAGTCAGTAAACAGCCGGTAAACAGTCAGCAAGCAGTCAGTATGCAGTCAGTCAGTAAATAGTCTGTAAACAGTTGGTCAGCAAGCAGTCAGTAACTGCAAAGTAAAAAATCAGTCAACAACAGTTGTTAAGGTGTAGTGACTCTGACCTGGAAGATGACCTTGATGCCCTCGTAGAAGAAGCAGTCGACCAACAGGACGGCACTGTCGAAGGGCATCACAGACAGGAAGAGTGTGAGGAACCAGGACAGGCTGATGGTGGAGATGACTCCCAGCGCCTGCATGTGTTCATACAGCAGAGGGAGGAAGGCCCGGGTCAGCTCCTCAAATACCCCCTGATCCACCAGAGCACCTGCAGGGATAGAAACAACTAACTGATCAGACTAGGACAGTGCCCCATGTGGAAACTCAATTGTTAGCTGCTGTAATTAGCCAGCCCCCAGCAGCTGGTGCGGGCCGACAAAATGTAGCAGCCGGGATGGCAGGGTGACTGCCCGAAGGAAGCACAGCCCTAAGCACAAGCCCATGGTTTGATCCAGTATAAATATGTAATAGTAATATATGATCTAGTTTCACCAAAATCAGTGAATAAAGTTATAACATTGTGTTTTTGTACAGCAATCAGTGAGGCCCCCAGAAACACTCCGCTTCGAAGGCTTCTATCGTTTTTCCAACCTAATTCTTGTCTCATTTGTGATAAACAGTAAATCCATCAAATTCAGGTTAAAAACAACAACGCATTTGGTGTTTGCAAACGGAAATGATGAGCAGGAAGTGAGATCCGATCACAAGTGGTCACTGGAGAGCCGCATGTTAAAACCAGGTGTGAACTGATGTTGTTCCACATATCCCAGAACCGATTCTGAACAGTGGCCTTGACAATATCTAATATCTAGTTTCATGTCGGTATAATTTTGTTTTTTGTTCCTAATTGTACATTTATATTTGTTTAAAATGTCATTGTACCTAATGTATAAGGCTGGGTTGTTTGGTTGGTGATGTTTTTCATTTGTTATTTTTCTCAGGTAAGTAGGATTTAATTTATACGGCTTACTGGGTTCCTTTTTGTGTCACTCATTTTTAAAGAACACATTTATTTGTTTGTGGTCTGAAGGGGGGGGGTGTTGCTGTTTGACAGTGAATGTACTGATAGTTGAGGGGTTCATATCAGTGATTGTATAATCTTCTACACTCAACCCACAGCTGAGGAGGATGTGATTCTCCCTAAAGAATTTCATCTGAACCTTAATTATGTAGAGGTCTAAGGCCCGACAGAGATGCACAACCTCCCTGCCACTGATCTATTTCACAGTCTTGGTTGTCCCGATGGGTGATGGTTGCTGCGGTAAACAGGGACACTGCACAAACACATAGTTGTTTCCCTGTGGGTCGATGACATCAGGTTCAATTCCTGTTCCACTCAGATCTACAGTTAGAAGCACGTTTCCCTGGGTCTGGAAATAGGAGATGTCTGAATGGAGAGTGTCAAAAATGTCTTCTTCAAAATGAGGATCAACTGGGGGTATATAAATAGCACAGATATATAGATCCCCATCAGTGATGCCCAGGGTTTGATCTAATCTTAACTAAATGTGTGATGTACCCTGTTTTACTGGTGAGATCTGAAGGCAACAATCTCCTTTATTCCACACAAAGAACCCCGATGTTCTGCCCTTGCATATGTTTTTAAATTTTATTGAGGGCACCATGACTTCATTATATCCTTGAGGACAGTGAGTGAGCAGATCATTTTGACACCACGTTTCTGTAAACACAATTACATCAACGTCTTTGATAGATTTCATAAATTCAGGGTTTCCACTCTTCAACTAAAGGTTGAGGAGTGGAGACCCCGAATATTCCAGCTTATTTGAAATGAACAACAAAACAATCAAAACTACAGCTGCGGGGCATTTTAAGGGGGAAGAAGATGAAGGAGGAGAAAGATGAGAAAGATGAAAAAAGGAAGAGGACGAAGAAGGAACCGCACTAAGCTGGTTTAAGTCATATTTATCAGATCTATCTCAGTTTGTACACGTTAACGATGAAACCTCCATGCACACCAAAGTCAGTCATGGAGTTTCACAAGGTTCTGTGCTTGGACCAATACTATTCACCTTAGGTATGCTTACTTTAGGCAATATTATTAGAAAATACTCCATAAATGTTCATTGCTATGCAGATGATATCCAGTTATATCTATCGATCAAGCCAGAAGAACCTCATCAGTTAGCCAAGCTCTCACAGACTTTGACTGTGGTGCTTTTACTGACCTACGACTCTGGTGTTGTAGTAGTCGGGCAGCATCCGCTCACACAGTGCCACCAACAGCCAAAAAGCTTCCTCCTCCGAACAGTAGAGCAACAGGACAGAGGTGACGATGTTCATTGCCTGCATGGGGAGGAGGAGAGAATATGTGTCAGTTTGTATTGATATTTTATTATCAGTTTTGTTATTTTTTACTTATGGCCCACCAGTTTTAGGACAATTTGATGTTTTTAAATGTCACTGAGAATCATTTCAGTGAAGAATATATATATTAATTATACTGAAATTGATTTTTTCAATGTATTTCATTTTTCATTTTCATTCATTTCATTTCATATATTTCGGTCCTTGTTAACAATTGTTTCATAATGAATACACATATAAATCACTAAATAACAATAAGGCATGAAATTAGAGAACATTTGAAAGGAAATAAAGAAATAAATGGAATAAATAAATAAATGGGTTAGGGTTAGGGTTATTGATCCAATAATTAGATCCAATAATTAGATCAATAAATAAACAAAACAAAAAAAACAAAGAAGTTGACCGAAGAGGTGTAGGTTGAAGCTATAGCATATTTTACCTACCCTTTTTAGATAACTTATTCTAATAGGCAACCCTACTATATTTAAGTTATACAAAAAAAAAAAATTCCAAACCTTTCATACCCAACAATTATTATATCTCAGTTTTATATTTGTTTTCCACTGTATTTTTAAACATTTTCTTTAATTTGCAAAGTGAAGTTCTTATTTTCTTGTTACAATTATTCCACAAGTTTACCCCTTTAACAGATACACATCTATGTTCTATATTTGTCCCTACCCTTAATTTTTTAAACATACCTATTCCCCTAAGTTTATACTCGCTCTCTCTAATTTTAAACAGCCTCTGAATACGGTCAAGAAGTAAATGGCTTTGTACATTATCTGTGCAATTTTAAGATCTACTAGATCACTGAATTTCAAAGCATGTTATTTGATAAATAGTGCGTTGGTTGGTTCATAATAATCTGATTTATTTACAGTTGATATCGCTCTCTTCTGCAGCATGAAGATTGAATTAGTATTGGTTTTCTATGTGTTTCCCCATACCTCCACACAGTAGGTAATGTATGGAACTATGAGAGACCAATACACTATATATAGTGAGTTTTGCTTCAGGATATCCTTAGTTTTATATAATATTTAATATATTATACATACAAACATATATTCTATTTCCACATCATTGATCATAATTTTGACCTGATTAATGATCTGCCAATTACCAAAAATTATAAACTTTGTTTTGCTTAAATTCAGTGATACCTCATTAACATCAAACCATTTCTTAACAATTCTCATTTCCCTTACTACTGTATTCAAAAGCCGTTCCAGAGTTTTCCCGGAGCAATATCAATTAGTGTCAACAATTTAGACACTTCGCATACATCATTTATATACAATATAAACAGTTTAGGGCCTACCATTGATCCTTGTGGAACCCCACAGGTAACCTTCAATAAATCAGATTTGACATTGTTTATTTGTACATACTAATATCTGTCATCAAGGTAACTTCTTAGCCACGAGTATGCTCTATCCCTCTAATACCATATCCCTCCATTTTCTTCATTAATATGTTATGATCAATAGTATCAAAAGACTGTATGTATTCCCTGTTGTCCATTGCTGTAGATATCTCTTCTACCATTTCCATCACTGCCATTGAGGTGGACCTATTTTCTCTGAAGCCATATTTCCTATGAAATTATCAAGCCTTTGCACATATAGTTTTCCTAGGATTTTTGAGAACGGGGGGAAACAGGGAAATTGGTCTATAATTGGAAAATAGGTGTCTATCTCCACTTTTATTAATTGGAATAACTTTTGCTGTTTTCATTTTACTAGGAAACATACCTGTTTGGAAGGATTGATTGCAGATATGTGTCAATGGTTTCACTATACATTCTATAACACTCCTAAGAAAGCTGGAGTAGGAGTTTTTATGAACAATATCTTCCTCTACATCATCCTTATTTATTGGTTCCACAATCTCATTTGCTAAATTATATCCAACATTTACAAAATAATCATTAAATTCATTGGCAATTTCTTTTGTTCCATTTATGATTGTATTGTTACCTTTTACATAGTAATTTGGATTGTCTGCTTTTACAGTTCCTTTTTGATCATGCTGTTAATCACTCTCCATGTTCCTTGTATGTTACTCCTATGCTGCTCCAATAGCACAGCCAATGACAATGTTTTTACCTGTTTCAACATAAATTTCTACAGTTATACATTCCAAAATATTTTCTATAGTATTTGTCATAGGTTTAGTGATGTTACATCTTAAAGCTGTATCAACATACAGAGCAACTCCTCCTCCTTTTTTACTGTTCCTATTAATCATAAACCACTCATATCCTTCCAGTTCCACATCATATACTTTCTCATCATCAAGCCAGGTCTCAGATATTGCAATTATATTATAATATATAATTATCATTATTGATGTTGTTGTAAAAGTGGTTTTCTGGATCAATATTGTGTTCAATCTCATACAATTTATGCTCTGTGTGGTCAAACGTTTTAAAGTTCAGGTTTTCATACTTACTATACAGTCTGTGCAAATGGTCACTCACATCATCCTTGCTAATGACTACAAAATCCTCCTCATCCATGTCTCTGAACGGGAACATATAATCCTCATCAAGATCTGTCATTTATTTTTCAGTTCATAGTTAATAGTTCATGCAAATGCTTCCCCACACAGTCCAAAATAATGTCCACAAAATGCACAGCCATCACCGTCTCCAAACGGGAGTAAGGATAAATAAGGAAATATTCCATGATATCAGCACAAGCAGGCAAGGTTTGTAGTTCCTTATCTGTATTGTTCCTTAACTGAGTCTTTGAGTTCTCTTATAGTAACTACCTTGGCTTCTTCAGTTGTTCTATTTAGCCTTATCATCACTTTTCTTCATCATCATGTTGCTTGCATCTTGTTTTGTTTCCTTAGGATTCGTGCATGTCTCGAAATGTTGGCGTTCTTTTTTTGTCAGATGCTCATTCAAGTACACACCTGTCCCTTTCAGCTTCTTAGCCTGCCTGAGTAGCTCAGTCTTGTGCTTTCGATTCACAAACCGAACTATTATGGCAGGTTTTGTTTTATTATCCTTTCGGGGAAGGGTGTGACAAGCCGCGACGTTGTTACTCTGAATACTCATGTTCTTACTTTCAAGGAACTTTATGACTTGCCATTCCAGCATTTGTAGTTCCTCTGTCGGGGCGTCCTCTCTGTTTTTACCTCCAGCCGTAGTCCTGGCATAAGTTCGGTGTATGTTATCCAGTATGCTTATGATTAAATCCTCCATTCTTGTGTATTGTTCCATGTCATCAATTCTTCACTCTAGGCCATCAATTTTCTTATCCTTCTCTTTAACAAGATTCTTCAGTTGTTTAACTTCTTACATCAGATCAAGTAGCATAGCTTGTTGTTTAGCTACTTTGTTCAGCTCGTCCAACATGAAGTTCAGAGATTTTCTGATCTCCTCCAACTCTTCCTCAACAGCATTACTGGTTGTCTTTGGTGGCATTTTTCCTTCCGTTTTCACTTTCGTCTTAGTTTCATTGAGTTTCAGGCCGACAGTGTTTGCGAGCTATTAGCCTACCATTTCTCCTCCTCCACGTAATGCAACACGTCAGTTGCATTTTCAGTTCAGTTAGCTAACGTCAACAAACGACTGGCACCCACCAAAACAGAGTCCAATACAAAGTCCATGTAGCTTGATTGGGCGTGGAAGAATTGCTAGCTAGCTAACATAGCAAAATACTGTCTTGAGTGGATAATGTCAGTTTATTCATCCAGACTCCCAGGTCTAATCTGGCTGATAAATTTGCTATCTTGCCGTTTGCAAATCACTTTATCAGCTAATGATACGAAGCAACCAACACCAGATCCATGCAGTGTAGCTAAGTTACAGCTAGCTGGCTAACCTTCAGAATCAGAATCAGAAATACTTTTTGATCCCCGGGGGAAAAGTTACACAAGTTATGCATTGCACTGGTGAAATTTAAAAAAAGAAATAGTGAGGTAGTACATGACAGGTGAAATAAGTCCAGAATCAGTCTGTTAATTCTGAGAGTCTGACACTGAGAGGGAGGAGTTGAGTTGAGGAGCAAACTTGCTTCCTCAATAACATTATGACTAGCAAAATACTGTCTGAGTGGATGTGTTAGTTGGCTAGCTTGCCAAATTGCTTCACCAGATAACGTGATCCATGATACTAAATGATGTATTATCACAAACGGCATTGATTTTAGCCAACAATAGATGACGTAATGGTATAAAGCAAATGTGTATTCATGTTATAGGGTTGGGCGATGGTTGGTTGCTTGGTTACATTAGTTGATGAAGTAATGCTGATGACTTTGTAAGACCCTGCTATAGATGTTATGTTTAAATGTGTGTTGAATAATGACTTATTTCTAACAACACATTACTTAGTCATATTTTCAAATCTCCCGCACCAGGCCCCCAGCCCCCAGCCCCCATCAAAACATACTTGCCAACGGGCCTAACAACTTCTCTGGGGGAAACCTAGATTTTATATTTACCTGGAGTATCTGATGCCAGATTGTGTTATATTTCTAAATATTTTTTATAAAATATTATATTTTTACCTGACAGTATCCGATGCCAGGGTTTCGGTGGGCATAGGCGGTGAGGACGCGGCGCAGTGCAGCGATGCCTGTCTCATTCTGGAAGGCTTGGTGTTCGGGCATCGAGCGGTGAAGGTCACGCTCAATCTCCTCCGTAGCCAATGAACACAGCCCCATGGCCTGCTCTACCAGGTCGCCATAGTAACCAGGGTGGGTTGCCATCTCGTTCTGCGCTCCTGGGTGGAGCGGGTGGACAGGTGAATACATAAAAGTACAGTTTATCTGTGTTATGAATGAGTGAGTGAGTGAGTCAATGAATGAACAAACACTGACCAGAGAACAGCAGCCACAGTTCTCCTCTTAGGCGCTCTGGGATCCCGTTGAGGACCAGTTCTCTGGTTCTGGAGGTTCGGTACATGCAGACACCTCGACCAAACTCTGAGAAATGGATGTTCCATGCCTCCTCCTTCATCTTCTCCTTCATCTGCAGGACGGAGGAGGTAAAAGAGGATGGAAGGAGAGGAGATGGTGAGGGAGGATTTACTTCCACAGACTGAAACAGGAACATTGAACTGTAGCTTCATCGTACACATCAACAGATTGGTTTGGATCAATAACTTGTCTAATCCCCAAAAATCGAAAAACAAATCGATTCAGTGTGTGCTGGCACTCCTCGGTATCTAACAGTCCTCTGTACCTAGTGGTACTCCTCAGTATCTAATGGTCCTCTGTATTTAAAGGTAATCCTCTGTGTCTAACGGGACTCCTTGGTATCTAAAGGTATTCTTCAGTATCCAACAGTACTCCATGGTATCTGACAGTATTCCACGGTATCTATTGGTACTCCTCTGTATCTAACGGTACTTCTCGTTATCAACCGGTACCTCTCCGTATGTAATGGTACTCCTCTGTATCTAAGGGTCCTCTGCATCTACTGTTATCTAATGATACTGTTACTCATCAGTAACGGTAGCGGTTCTCCTCAGTGTCTAACAGTACTGGTAGTCCTTATTATCTATCAGCACTAGTATCTATCAGAACAACCAGTATCCAACCAGTACCAGTATCCAACTCAATATCTAAAAGGTGTTGGGACTTGAACTCACAGCTTTGGGTCCCAGGTCCTCCGGTGCGTCTCGGTGGTAGAGCTGCAGCAGACCCTGGCTAGCTGTCGGCAGACCAGTGTGGTAATGACGCCCCCTGTGGACGGACTCAGCACCAGCAGACGAGGATGAGGAGGCGGTGGAGGACGCCTGAGGACATAAAAGACAATCAAAATAATAAAACTGAAACTACATCACTGTGTGAATTCTTCTCCTGTCTGCTAATGTCTGAAACCAGCCGACACTAAGCAGCTGAACAAGACTTGTAATTGTGAAATATGATCACCTGCTCAGCTGACAACTGTTACACCTCTTAGACACATGATGGCAGTATAATTACATACTTTTAGACTTCAGTAAATAACTTCTGATCCAATGCAGAATTTAAATCCTGTTTTCCATGAATGATTTTCCTCGCAGCAGATCAGAACCTCTACATGACTGACGCACCGAGTGACCAATCAGTGACAGCGGGCTGGTGTCGCCCCATGAGCTGTCGGGCGTTCGCTGCAGGAAGTCAGAGATGCGTTGGACCAGGAAGTCTCTGTCTTTGAGGTTGGCGAACAAGAAGTTCATTTTGTTCTTGGTGCTGATGGAGACGGGACACGGCAGAACGCTGCTGCTGTCAGCCTTCTCCACAATGGACACCTAAGGGGCAGAGGCTGATGAGTAAAAATCACTGTGCAATGAGCATAATAAGAAATACAATCTTATCATGTCTTGTGTTAACTTGGTTTACATTGCCTTATCAACCAGGTAAGACCAGAGTTTTAAAAGATGAACATGGAGGGTCTGTCAGGGTTCAAGAGAGTTAGGTTCTTCAGAAGGTCATAAACATGAACACTGTTTTGAAGCAAAGTGGATGACCCAAATGTTTTAGAGATATTTAAACATGCAACAATTTACTGGATCATTTCATACAAGAATACGTCAGTGAGATTTGTAAGTGTTGTTGATTAGTATCACCCCTTTGTTGCTATAAAGGCTAATGGGATTTAAAACTTGTCTACACAGGCAGAGCTGACCAGGATTTGTGTATTTACTGGGAACACTCCACTCTCCCAGGCCCCCTGAACTGCACACCAATAGCTTTGTCACCTTTTATTAGAAATTTGAAGTATAGTTGGAATGTGTGTTTGTTATAATCTGTCCAAATTCAAGCTTCATAGTGTATAAATATATATATATATTAGGCTACAAGGGTTGTGTTCAACATAATTAAACAAATACGTGTTAGTTCTCATTTGTTTGAAGTAAGTTTGTAGTTAGTTAGTTAGGAAGTTCAATGTCCACAATATAGAAAAATTCCCACAAATCACATGGCCTTCAGTACTGATGTGAAGGTGGTGTTTTATTTGTTGGATTCAGTGTTAAAGTTCATCAACAGCTTGTTTACCTCTCTGAGTGGGATGATAAGCTGACACAGGTCTTCTTCTCTGCTGTTAAAACAGATGTAGTTGTTGGAGATGAACAGCTGTCCTACAACGTGCATCTTAGCGAACGGCGTCCACAGAGTGCAGTCCGTGTGTCCGTCCAAGCGCTCGTCCTGCGTCAGCCGAAACATCGTCCGGTACCGCTCGTTCTTAGCCCGGGCATCCAAATCCCTTCAGCAACAATACGGACAGGACACAGCTGATCAGGTCAAACTTCAATAAAAGATGTTTTGCACATGAATGTACTGTATGCTCACTCGGTGTCGTACTGTATATTTAGCTTTGTAATGATTTGGTGTCACAAACAGGATCAGCAACAGTTCTTTATTTGTTAAACATTTCCACCTCAGTCTGATCAGATGAAACCCTGTCAGCTTGATATCAGGAGCATGGTTATTAAACAGATTGAGACCTCTTTAGCGCAGAGACGTTCTTGAGCGTCTTGCAGGGTTTGGGAAGTGATCGGTCGGCAGCAAATGCCTCGTTGTCGAGTAGCTGGCGCATGGCAATGTTGGCAAGCTGCTCCATCAGCTTGAAGGTGTCATTGATGTTAAGGAACATGGAGAAGAAATGTTCAGTGAGACGTGTGCTAACACGAACGCTCTCCGGAAACACCAGGGTGGCGTTCTTCTCCAGTTGGGTCACCTCCGTCCACTGCACCACCAGGGTCACTGAGGGGGAGTGGGGGGATCAAGGACATAAAAATATATGAATATAAAATATATACATATGAATATAACATATGAAAGAATGGCACACTGTGATTGTGCAGAATCATTTTTGGAGAATAAGTACTGAAGAGTAACTTGACACTTTATTTTTGGCTGGTAACTACATAAGTACAACCAAGTAGCAACAGAAGTTCCCCCTTGCAAATGCAGAAGTATAGTATGGAAATACAGAAGTACTCCCTTGTAACTGCAGAAATACATCCTGGTAACTACATAAGTACAACCTAGTAACAACAGGAGTACCCCATTGCAAATGCAGAAATACCCTATGGAAATACAAAAGTACTCCCTGGTAACTACAGAGGTACCCTCTGCCAATTTCAGAAGTACCTACTAGTAACTGCACAAATACCCCAAGTAATTGCAGAAGTACACCTTGGAAACTGCAGATATACCTTCAAGTAACTACAGAAGCACCTCATAGTAAATGCAGAAGTACCTTTTTGCAGCTGTAGAAGTATTCACTCGCAACTGCAGAAATAAATTTGGGTAGCTACAGAAGTAACCCTTGGCAACTGCAGAAGTATCGGTAACACTTTCTATGAAGATCAAATCTAAAGTGCATTATGGGGGCATTCATAGTGAATTATAATACATTCATAATGATTTATGACTGTACTCATAAAGACAGATAATGATGCACTATAGCAACAGCCATAAAATATTATAGATGTGACTTATAATGAATTATAAGACACACTTGACTGGTTATAAACTAGAAGTTGACTGATGGGGCATATAATACATTATGACTATCTATACTCACCTATACACACCTCAACAATCAACTGTAGTAGGGACTCATAGTATGCTATAATAGTCCATGCAGTATCATAAGTTATCATTGTATGTGTTTCAAGTAAAGCAAAGTACATATTGATGCATCTATAATGATGCAGGCTTCACCATAACATTTCATTTTATGTGTTAATAAAAGTGTAATGCATTTTCATGCATTTAAAAGAATCTATGCTGTAGTGATTATTATGAAGTACCTTCAGGTAACTACAGCAGTGCCCCCTTCAGGGTACATTCAAAACAGGATGTTATGTTACTCTTTAACAAAGACTGTATAACTGACATCATTAAACTCTGGCCTGTGATTGGCCGGTCATACCTTCCTTGCCCAGCAGGAAGGAGTAGAAGCAAAGGTGGTTGACAGACAGGTAAAGCCAGCCCTGCCGCGGCACTCTGCCCTTCCAGTAGCTGCAGGAGTAATAATTCACCAGCTTCTCCTCGTCAGGCATCCCAAACAGCCTCCTCATCTTCAGCTCTGCCTCCCGAAACTTCCCACAATCCTCCTCCTGTTCCTCCCCCGTCTTTAGCCGGTTCTCCTCCGCAATGATGCCCTGCAGGAAGTGACATCTCTCATTGACAGGATCACACACAAGTAAAAGAGAAACTGTCGGTCACAGACAGTGACATACAGAGATCTTTCCTTTGACGAAGGTGGTGACGTCTTCATCGTTGTCAAAGATGGAGATAGTCTGCAGCATGTTGGACTCCAGCCAATCCCAGTGCTCCGTGATCTCCTTCCTGGATGAGCCTGCAAGACAAAGCTGAAGGTGAACATACAATAAACAAACATTCAGCCAATACCAGTGCTCCCAGTCTAGCTGACTCACCACAGGCAATGTTCCAGTAGATCTGGGAGTCGGCAGTCTGCAGCAGGATCCTGTAAGGAGCCACTCTGGCACTGGAGTCCAGAACCACATCCAGAGTCCCAACCAGGAGACCTGTAAACATGAAGACAGGTAAACCATGACACCTGCACATAGAGAGACGGGTAAACAGGTAAATCAGGAGACTTTCACACAGCGAGATAGGTAAACCATAAGACCTGAATACAGAGAAACAGGTAAACAGATAAACCAGGGGACCTGCACACAGAGAGACAGGTAAACCAGGAGACCTGCACAAAGAGGGGCAGGTAAACAGGTAAACCATAAGACCTGCACACAGAGAGACAGGTAAACATGAAGACAGGTAAACAGGTAAACCAAGAGGCCTGCACACAGAGAAAGGTAAACAGGTAAACCATAACACCTGCACACAGAGAGACAGGTAAACATGAATATAGGTAAACAGGTATACTAGGACACCTTATTTTAAAGCAGCATCCTTATACTCAACTGAACTGAACTAGCACTGCTGCAGCTTGTAAACAATATTTCCTCTTCTTTAGATGATAAAAAACGTGTTTGGTGACTTTTTAGATTTGACCAAAGCATTTGATACTGTCATAAAACTCTTATTTCCAAACTGTTTCATATCTAAGAACTTCTTGGGGTACCCCAGGGTTCAATCCTTGACTCTTTATTATTTCTGATATACAATGATTTGGCTATTACCTTCTCCCTATATTATTTGCAGATGACACCAATCTTATAGCCTCACATAATGACTTCAAAACACTAATAGAGTGTGTAAATACTGAAATGTCTGGTCAGCTGAATAAGCGTACTCTTAATATTAATCAATTTAACAAAAACAAATCTTACTCCATCAACAAATCTAAAATATTTGGACCGGAAATTCAGCGTATATAAATTCTTTGTTGATGAAAGATTTAATTGGTGCGACCAACGTGTATGCAAGAGGTCCATGAAGAAAATTTGCTCTTCGGTTCATCATTCTTGTCATTTAACTCTTCATTATAGTCTCATTTCCCCCTATATCAACTACTGGAATATTGTTTGGACTGTTAATTATCCATCATATCTGACCAAATGACTTTTAATTCAGAAGAGGTTTTTGAGAATGATTTCATACACACACACACACATATATATACACTACTCAAAAAAAGTTAGGGATATTCGGCTTTTGGATGAAATTTCAGAATGCACCTAAAATGCACTATAACCTTTACAGGTGAACTTAATTTGACCTTCTCTAAACTTTTGAATGTACATGTCCAACTGTCCAGTGTTTCAGTACTTATTGCATAACATGCTGTTCTCTAACAAGGTGATTAACCGCAAAAATCACAACAAGTGTCTGATCCATGAATCGACCACTAAATGTTCTGGTTCAATGACAATTTGTATTTAAACAGTCCTCTTCGTCATGCTGTTCACATTTTGACATCATGAGACCAAGACGACACCTAACAATCGATCAACAGTGACTGGCCATTGCGAGGCTTCAAACGGGATGTTCTCAGAGGGAAGTTGCCACTGAGCTTAGAGTTTTCACAGAGTGTCATCAGCAGGTTGCAACAGAGACAGAGAGACTGGTAGAGTCACAGAAAGGCATAGAAGTGGACGTCCTTTGGCCACATCCCATGCTGATGACCGCTTCATTGTGAACAGTGCCCTGCGGAACCAGATGGTGAATGCCACTCAACTCCAGGCACGTTTAAGTGAGGTGAGAGGCACCCGAGTGTCACGTCAGACCATTCGAAACCGCTTACATCAGCATGGTCTGCGTGCTAGACGAGCTGCAAGGGTACCTGACCACACCACCAGGGACAGGCGTCATCGTCTTGCATGGGCCAGGGAGCATTTGCGCTGGATGAGGAACCAGTGGGCCTCAGTGCTGTTCTCTGATGAAAGTCGATTCACATTGAGCAGAAATGATGGCCGCCAACGCTGTTGGACACGTCGAGGAGAACGCTATGCATCAGCCACTGTTGTCACCAGACCAGCCTTTGGAGTTGGTGGTGTTACAGTCTGGGCAGGTGTGTCTAGTCAACACAGAACTGCCCTACACCTTGTGAATGGTACTGTGACAAGCCGATACTACCTGAATAACATCATTAATCCAGTCATTGTGCCTCTGCATGAGCAACACAGGCCTGATTTCATCTTCATGGACGACAATGCCCCAGCTCATCGAGGTCGCATCATCAGGGAACGGCTGCTGGAGGCTGGGGTCCCTCAAATGGAGTGGCCTGCACTTTCTCCAGACCTGAATCCCATAGAAAACCAATGAGATCAGCTGAGTCGTCGTGTAGAGGGTCGTAACCCCGCACCCCAGAACCTCAATGACCTGAGGGCAGCCCTTCAAGAAGAGTGGAATGCCATGCCTCAGCAGACAATAAGTCGACTTGTGAACAGCATAAGACGTCGTTGTCAAGCTGTAATTGATGCTCAAGGACACATGACAAGTTATTGAGACACTGACATTTTTTGTTGTGGTATACCCACCACTGTTAGCTTTTGTTTCAATAAATTGTTTGAGATGAAGAAATTACCATTGCATGCTTCTACTTAAATGGCCTACTTTCATGATATAATATCACTGTAGCATGAAGTTTTTACATTTTCCATAAATTTCACCCGAAAGTCAAATACACACATACACATACAAATATATACACTATATTGCCAAAAGTATTGGCTCACCTGCCTTGACTCGCATATGAACTTAAGTGACATCCCATTCTTAATCCATAGGGTTTAATATGACGTCGGTCCACCCTTTGCAGCTATAACAGCTTCAACTCTTCTGGGAAGGCTTTCCACAAGGTTTAGGAGTGTGTTTATGGGAATTTTTGACCATTCTTCCAGAAGCACATTTGTGAGGTCACACACTGATGTTGGACGAGAAGGCCTGGCTCTCAGTCTCCGCTCTAATTCATCCCAAAGGTGTTCTATCAGGTTGAGGTCAGGACTCTGTGCAGGCCAGTCAAGTTCATCCACACCAAACTCTCTCATCCATGTCTTTATGGACCTTGCTTTGTGCACTGGTGCACAGTCATGTTGGAACAGGAAGGGGCCATCCCCAAACTGTTCCCACAAAGTTGGGAGCATGGAATTGTCCAAAATCTCTTGGTATGCTGAAGCATTCAGAGTTCCTTTCACTGGAACTAAGGGGCCAAGCCCAGCTCCTGAAAAACAACCCCACACCATAATCCCCCCTCCACCAAACTTTACACTTGGCACAATGCAGTCAGACAAGTACCGTTCTCCTGGCAACCGCCAAACCTAGACTCGTCCATCAGATCGCCAGATGGTGAAGCGCGATTCGTCACTCCAGAGAACGCGTCTCCACTGCTCTAGAGTCCAGTGGCGGCGTGCTTTACACCACTGCATCCAACGCCTTGCATGGCACTTGGTGATGTATGGCTTGGATGCAGCTGCTCGGCCATGGAAACCCATTCCATGAAGCTCTCTACGCACTGTTCTTGAGCTAATCTGAAGGCCACATGAAGTTTGGAGGTCTGTAGCGATTGACCCTGCAGAAAGTTGGCAACCTCTGCACACTATGCGCCTCAGCATCCGCTGATCCCGCTCTGTCATTTTACGTGGCCTACCACTTCGTGGCTGAGTTGCTGTCGTTCCCAATCGCTTCCACTTTGTTATAATACCACTGACAGTTGACTGTGGAATATTTAGGAGCGAGGAAATTTCACGACTGGACTTGTTGCACAGGTGGCCTCCTATCACAGTACCACGCTGGAATTCACTGAGCTCCTGAGAGCGACCCATTCTTTCACAAATGTTTGTAGAAACAGTCTGCATGCCTTGGTGCATGATTTTATACACCTGTGGCCATGGAAGTGATTGGAACACCTGATTTCAATTATTTGGATGGGTGAGTAAATACTTTTGGCAATATAGTGTATATACATATATGTATATATATACACCTCTGATCTGTGCTATATATCTCTTGGATCTGAGGGGACATCCACTTCCATAATCCTGTCAATTTCTTCTTTGACACTTCTCCAGAAAGACATAAGTAAGAAATATCAAGATGTAATAAATAACACAATAAAGACGTTATAAACTACTAAAACTAAAAACAACTACAATTTACAAATTTACAGAATGGAAAAAAAGGTAAAGGAATTATACTCTATTGCACATAGAGAGCTGTAGATATTGCACCATTTGTTATACATTCAAAAATATTGAATGAGAGTGGATTGTCCATTTCGGTGTGCGTGGTCTACTGGGAGAAGTGCTGATTGTAAAGCCTGACAGCAGCCAGGAGGAAAGACCTGTGGTACCTCTCCTTCACACACCACGGGTGAAGCAGCTTGTCACTGAAGGAGCTGCCCAGTGCCTGCATGGGGTAGGACATGTTCTCCCTCAGGGATGATAGCTTAGCCATCATTCGTCTTTCTCCCACCGCCTCCACTGAGCCCAGGGGGCATCCCAGAACAGAGCTGGCCTTCTTAATCAGTCTGTCCAGTTTCTTCCTGTCCGCAGCTGAGATGTTGCTGCCCCCAGCAGACCATAAAAGATGGCTGATGCCACCCCTGAGCCAAAATAGTTCTTCAGGAGTGCCCCCTGCACTCCAAAAGACCTGAGTCTCCTGAGCAGGTAGAGTCTGCTCTGGCCTTTCTTGTACAGTGCAGTTGTGTTGTCAGTCCAGTCCAGTTTATTGTTCAGGTGAACACCCAGGTACTTGTAAGATTTCACCATCTTAATGTCCATTCCCTGGATGTTCACTGGTGTGGGAGGGGTGTGTTTACACCAGCAGAAGTCCACCACCATCGCTTTGGTTTTCCCTGCGTTGATGTGGAGGCGGTTCTGCCGCCACCTAACCCTAAGTCCTGGGTCAGTTCTCTGTATTCCCTGTCGCCCCCATCTGCGATGAGGCTGACAATTGCAGAGTCATCAGAAAACTTTTTCAAGTGGCAGTTAGCAGAGTTGTGTGTGAAGTCTGCAGTATAGAGGGTGAAGAGGAAGGGTGCCAGGATCGTTCCCTGCGGGGCCCCCGTGCTGCTGACAACCATATCGGACTCACAGTCCCGTATCCTCACGTACTGTGGTTGGTTGGTGAGGTAGTCCAGAGTCCATGCGGTGAGGTGCTGGTCCACCCCTTTGCGCTCCAACTTGTCCTTCAGAAGCGTGGGCTGTATGGTGTCAAAAGGCACTAGAGAAATCATGCATGCAGCTTGTTTTCATATTTTTTCTTCTTTATTCCTTTACTTAACTCAGT